>NC_058132.1:678765332-678984077 GCF_016433145.1 Gracilinanus agilis
TAACGATGATGGAAAAACAAAAGCCGCACAGTAAAATCTAGTTTTATATGAAGGGATATTATTGTGAGGCAAAATTAAGCCATGGAACTACTGAAAGAACAACTCAAAAAGCATCGCTGCTTTCACGAGTTATGTGTTGTTGCCCATTTATGGCGCTTTCTTTTCAGCTGAAAATCTCTCGATGATGGAAATCAGACAGAATGGCACCCAAACAAATTCAGCCTGGCCAACTCGCTCCATTCAAAAATATTTTCTGGGCAGACAGACTGGCTTCAAAGGAAGCAACATGAGAATGTTTCCCACACAGTCAGGGCACGAGCCCTGCATCCAAATGAGGAGGCAGCACCACCTTCAGAGCCTATAATCTGCTCCCTGGCAATGAGCATGCAAGGACATACTCCATGCAGGACACTGGGGCACGCAAACAACCCCAGGCTAGCAATTGATGGCAAAGAGAAGTCAGCTCTTCTAGAAAGTGTTTTATATGGAAAATGCCTCAAAGATTAATGGCTGCGGCGTTATGCCTTTTAAAGAGTTACACAGAGACCTTATAAAGACAGGCATTTATGGTCTCTTTGCTCAGCACTTATAAGCGTTTATAACATATAAGATGAGAAGGGGCAATTGATTCTAAAGGGCTTGGTGGATCTAGCTGAGAATCTAGTTGGGAAGAGATGAGTTCAAATCTTACCACAGATATTAGTTATGTGACTTTGATCCCTTAACCCTCTTTAACCCCCTCTTTTCTCCCCTCCCCACTTCCTTATCTGTTGTGTGGGGTAGAAATTGAGGGGGCCTTGGAAATTTCAAAGTTCACCCTCTCTTACTACTTATCAAAAAATATGAATGTGGATGTCAATCATTTAAAATATAAGATTTTATTGAGAGAGAGAGTGAGAGAGAGGAGAGGAAGAGGGAGAAGAAGAGGAAGAGGGAAAGGGAGAGGGAGAAGAGGGAGAGGGAGAGGGAGTAGGAGAGGGAGAGGGAGAGGGAGAAGAAGAGAAAGAGGGAGAGAGGAAGAGGGAGAGGTGGGCATTATCTCAGGTTGAAGACCCAAGACAGATGCCCCAAGGGATTACAGAGGAAATGTGGGGCACAGCCTGAAGTTGTGACCCAAGACAAATGTCCAACCATCCACAGAAAAATCCCCTTTTTATAGGAGAAACTTGATGTAATCGAGTCTCCTAGAAAAGGATTATAACATTTTACAATAGTTGAAGAGTGTTGAATAGTTTTACATTGGCTTTACGATGAATGTATCCAAGCTTATTAACATCTTCAAGAAATTGGAGAATAGCTTCACAATGGCTACATCAGCAAATCAATATTTTATAGGAATGTCCAGGGAGTTGGAGACTGATGCAAAGAGGGGGACTGGCTATCTAGNGGAGAGGGAGTAGGAGAGGGAGAGGGAGAGGGAGAAGAAGAGAAAGAGGGAGAGAGGAAGAGGGAGAGGTGGGCATTATCTCAGGTTGAAGACCCAAGACAGATGCCCCAAGGGATTACAGAGGAAATGTGGGGCACAGCCTGAAGTTGTGACCCGACAAATGTCCAACCATCCACAGAAAAATCCCCTTTTTATAGGAGAAACTTGATGTAATAGAGTCTCCTAGAAAGGATTATAACATTTTACAATAGTTGAAGAGTGTTGAATAGTTTTACTTTGGCTTTACGATGAATGTATCCAAGCTTATTAACATCTTCAAGAAATTGGAGAATAGCTTCACAATGGCTACATCAGCAAATCAATATTTTATAGGAATGTCCAGGGAGTTGGAGACTGATGCAAAGAGGGGGACTGGCTATCTAGGAGGGGCTGAGGGAGGATCATTCAAGCCATTGCCCTTGAGCTCCAGTTAGAAGCTTCCATAGTCCAAATACAGGAGAGACTCCTAGGACAAAAGGATACTCAAGATTGGTACCTCAGACTCCTGCCTGAGGCGATTTCCAGAGACTTCCTGAAGAAAACTGCAGAGCTTTTCGTAAGGGGGTGGAAGGGACCGCCAACCTTTAGATATCAACAACTTTTAATAACTTGAGAATAACACACTAATTTCTCATTTCATACATCTGTAAAATGGGCATAATGAGTACCTACCGTACAGCATAACAAGGCTCAGGTGACATGGAATTTCTTCAGAGAATCCAGACTTCAGATGCAACCCAGTTCTGAGGTTTGTCATTGTTCTGCTACTAACTCAGGTGTATTTCCTTGGGCAAGTCATTCTCTCCGGTCCCTTTCCTCATTTCCCAGACTGGACTAGTCAAACTGCCCCGAATTAGACCATGGCTCCCACCACCTCTAGGTAGTCTGGATTCTGGGTCCTTTAGTCCTGAAGGATGAACTTTCCCTTCCTGTGGCCAGGACTGGTCTAACACCACAGTACACAGGGCCACTCTTCCTTTCCAGTCTTCCTTTACACGTGTTCTTTCCCCAAAAGAATGTCACCTCCTTGAGGGCAGAGATTACCTCAGCACTTAGCATAGTGCCTAGTATACAGAAAACACTTAAGAGTTGTATTGGTTTTTCAGCTTGTAAAAATAAGGGCATTGGATAAGATGACTTCTAAAGTCTCTTCTAGCTCTCAGTCCCATGTATGACCTGGTTTTGATTTAAGATTCTGCCACTTACTACTATGAACAAGCCATATAATCACTTTGGGACTCGGTTTTCAATTTGCAAAATGAAGGTGCTGAACTACTAGTTCAGTGGTTTCAAACACAAATAGAAATGGAAGAGGGGAGCTAGGTGGCTCAATGGAGAGAGAGGCAGACCTAGAGTTGGGAGGACCTGGGTTCAAATGTGTGACCCTGAGCAAGTCACTTATCCCCCACTGCCTAGCCTTTACCACTTTTCTGCCTGGCATCAATGCACTGTACTGATTCTAAGACAGAAGGTAAGGGTTGGTTGTTGTTGGGTTTTTTTTGTTGTTGTTGTTTAAAGAAAAATGAAAGCTACTAAACCATTCAGAAATATCCCTGTAGGCTGTATCCTGATTCAGAAAACCACACATGTTTAGATACTCCTTTATTTATTAATACAACACATTAAAATGAGGGAGGAATTCTTTTAATGTGGTTCAGGTCACCCTCAGGAATGCTAGAGGCCCCTTAATCAAAACCTCTGGGTTAGATGACTGCCAGGGTCCCAGTACTCAAGCCTAGGAGTTTCCAGAGATAAATAAATATCAAATGAAGATATACTTGGCTTTACTACACTTCACAGATATCGCCTTCTTTATAAACTGAAGGTTTGTGCAACCCTGTGTCAAGCAAATCCACTGGCCCCACTTTTCCAACAGAAGTGCTCCTATCAGGTCTCTGCATCACCTTTCTGTAATTCTCTCAATAGATCCAGCTTTTTTATTATTATATCTTTTATGGTGATCTTTGACTTTGATGTTACTATTGTAATTGTTTTGGGGTGTATAACTATGTCCATACAAGATGGCGAACTTCATTGATAAATGTTATAGGTACTGACTGCTCTACCAACCTGCCTTTCCATCTCTAAATCCCTGAGATACAACAATATTGAAATTAAGCCATAATTGTGACCCTGGGCAAGTTACTTCACCCCCATTGCCTAGCCCTCACCACTCTTCTGCCTGGGAACAAATACACAGTATTGATTCTAAGATGGAAGGTGAGGGTTTAAAAAAAAAAAGAATCAATGAGCTCAAACCTTTTCTCATTAGATCCTCCAACTACCCTAGGAGGCAGATACTATTATTATTTCCATTTTACAGTTGAAGAAACTGAAGCAGAAAGAAGTTAAGTGACTTGTCCAGGGTCCCACAGCCAGTGTCTGAGGCCAGGTTTGAACTTGAGTCTTTCAGACTCCAGTCTCAGTCCTCTATCCATTCAATCTTCAGTAAATCTAAATTTGCATAATACATAGCTAGAAGGAACCTTAAAGATCTAATTCAACCCCCTCATTTTGCAGATAAAAAAAAAAAAAGTAAGACCCAAGTATGCTAAAAGCGTTCCCCATGGCCAGAGGTGGGAAGCATCAGAATGGAGATCTGGACCCAAGTTCCCTCACTCACATTGGTACTCCCCCTACTGCATCACATCGCCATATTATTAACCAGTATTAACCATTTCTTTTGCCCTTCAGTCTCCAAATCATGACCAAAAAAATGCAGGTGAGGGTCAAATTATTTTTATTAAATTGTGACACAAAACGCCTGTTATAATTTCAAGCCTTTTCTAAAATGAGGACAGAGCACTAAGTGAAAAGAAGCCAGTATTAGCAGTTACATCTTAAGCATCTTTCAGGTTGTATATTAAGCAGTGACCAAAGGAAACAAAATGACCCCTTTCCCCTTCCCACCCACCCCCAAAATTAAAGAACAATATTAATTTCACAATTCACATTTGGTTGGTTTTAATCCTGACACCTTTTGTCATTTGTGCAATCCCCAAACACAAGAGAGATTTCTCAAACGGGGAGTAAGCATGAAGCCCCCAAGTCTCTAAGTCCCTGGGCAACATTTATGGCAAAACGTAGGGGACAAGATCCACCTTCCCACTGTTTAGATTGAACTCTTCAGAGAGCACTAGAGAAAGAACAAAGGAGCTCACTATGCCACCACATCAACAGTTCTTTCCAATCCCCCCTGGAATCTCACTGAAATTCTGTTCTCCAGCTCAAAAGCATCTCTGTGCTAGTCAGAGCTTAGTCCTAGAAGCAACGTCAGGAATGCTTTGGGATCTAGGATATACATTCACTGACAATGCTTTGGGGAAAGAGTAAAACTAGGGGCACGTGGTACGCTGTCTACCATACTCTGACCTAGTCTGGATAAGGCATTACAAAGCAGATGTAGCAGACGCAGATCCAACTGCCATGATGCATGGGGGGGATACCCCTCTTTACACAAAGGTAAACATCAGCAAATGCAGAATTATCGTTTCATTCTTGCAAAATGGCACCCTGAGTCACAGAAACAGAGAAGACTCATGTGTTTTAAAGCAATAAGATGACAAATGACCTCCCAAATTACAATGGGATTTCTGTCCATAGGAAAACCTAAAATAAATAAGATGTTTCCCATCCAGATTCACAGTCAACCACCATAAGCTGGGCTCCAGATGGGATTTGTTCTCAGATGGTACCATCCATCACAATACTTGAGGCTTTGTGATTTTGTTTTCTATAAAAATACATCATATAAAGAATAAATATACACGCAGTGAGATACATTGATTTTCACTAGTGAGGGGGTCACTAACGCACACTTACAGAGAAAGAGGAAGGAAGGGAGTAAGAGGGCTATTTGGAATGCAAAATAAGAACATCTTTGAAAAGGCAACTGTTGACACTATGGCTTCTAGCTCTTAGAGAAAGGAGGAATGAATATGGTGGCCAGTGGCTTCTTCCCCTACGGAGGGCTCAAAGTACCTTTATTTGGTCCAGACCTGTGAAGTCACTAGTATAGCCTAGGATCGCACAGCCAGTATGTTTCAGAGATTGGCTTGAACCCAGGCTGAGTCTTGGGGTGTGTTATCTATGATAACATGTTGCCCACTGTGGTTAAGACTCTGGTTGTTATCTATGATAACATTGTGCCACTCTGAAGTAACTATATTAATCTTTCAAGGTTTAAAAAAATTTTTGTAAAAACAATTTTCCAATAAATAATAAAATTCCAATAAGTAAAACACATTTTCTCATCATCTTTTTGTGGGCAGTGTTCAGTGGCTTTGAAACCGAGTCAAGGAGTACACGTTAGGAATTTCTAAGATTGAATTCTGGCTCTGTTTCTCCCTCACGCACTAAACCCTAGGCCAAATCAGTCAGGCTTTGCCCACCAAGTAGACATAAATAATAAAATACAGGGATGTGCCATGGAACTCATTAATGTCTGAAAAGCCCTAGAGAAATGCTCTATGTATCATTAATAAGGCTCATGACTTGGAATACAGCATGAACAACATTCAATTATCCACCCTAACCTCTGCCAAAGGATTTTTGACAATGACAGTCCTTGGTCAATCCAAACACTCTACTGGAGTCAATGGTGTCAATCTTCCAATGTCCCAGACTTCAAACAGCTAAAACTTGTTCAACTAAAAGGGTCAGTGTTTCACCTCATCTCTCTATTCTCTTTTGTTCTCAGGCAGAAGAAAATTTCAAAGCAGCTAAGCACCCTAAAGAAGGCTAACAAATGGGAGGAATAAAAATGGATTGGATGAAGCTCAGAATTGGATAATCAACCCTAAATGACCAAGAGATGGGCAGGACCATAAGTTGATTCCCAAAGGTCAGTAAAAAAAAAAAAAATCTCTCAGAATAAGGGAAATTAATTCTTATTTTCAATTTTTAAAAGAGTTGTAGGAAAACTTCTGATAGCATTCTTAAAATGATCACAACCAAGGAACTTCTTGATTTGGTGGGAATTTGTCTCCCTATATCCCACAGACACAAAGCAAAAGCTTGTAAAATCACAATCCAAAAGAGGATTCATTAACTTCTTACTCATCAAGATGACATAGAACCTTTAAAAAAAAATGTTAATGCTTCAAAGGTAAAAGTAGGTTCACAATATGGGCTTACACCTGAAAGTGGACAAATAAGAACTAAAAATAAAATGATGGGGCGAGGAGCAGCTAGGCGGCCCAGGAGATAGAACCTGGGCT
The DNA here is from genome assembly GCF_016433145.1 of Gracilinanus agilis. NCBI lineage: Eukaryota > Metazoa > Chordata > Mammalia > Didelphimorphia > Didelphidae > Gracilinanus > Gracilinanus agilis. The sequence continues at coordinate 678,771,978 of NC_058132.1, forward strand.
AGAGATGGGGAATCCTGGGTTCAAATTTGACCGCAGACACTTCCTAGCTCTTTGACCCTGTCACATAACCCCTATTGCCTAGTCCTTTACCACTCTTCTGCCGAGGAACCAAAACACAATATTGATTACAAGACAAACTTTTTTTTTAAGAAAAGGAAGAAAAAAAATTCCCCTGACCCCAAATTATATTTAAAGATGAATGAAAAACATATAAGATAATAGGGTAAAGGGGACACTATCATGGTCACTGTGGGAAAACTGAGTTAACTGTCAGGAGTCGCTTTGTCTGATCCATCTGTAGTCAAGAGTCTATGTATTATTGGTCAAACTAAGATCGCATGCAATGATGTTGACATAAAGGATTACACAAACCTACTTAGCTCCAGGTTGCCAATCTCTGAATCAGAACTGAAACCAGCCCAGGACTGGCACAGGCTTCATCAAGTTCTTCTTTCTCAAGGTTTGTGAGCACTTGCTAAAGGCACTTGTAGTCTGGGCTTAAAGCAAGTTTCTTGTACCCACTACTACCGCCAAGGGGAAGTGGGGATGAGGGCAAAGGCACACACAGAGTGGTAAGAGAGCGAGCCTGGAAGCTGGGAGGGTTGGGGTGCAGAATGCTGCTGCCTCTGACACCACATTTCTTTGTGACAACTGCTAAAACTACAAAGATGAGGAGAAGGGACCACTTCCTTGGCTTCTTCACCTAGATTCTCTATCCCAGTGAAATCACCGATTCAATCCACATCCCTCTCCTATGTGGCAGAGGGGTCCTCGATGAGCCTCAAAAATGAGGAGAAAGAGTCCATCCAGGGGCCATTAGCAAAAACATTTAACTCTACATTCTGGGAACTGGAAAGAAGAAATTCAACATCAAAATGAATAGCCTGTGCCATTTGGAGAGGGGGTAGGGGATCCCCAAACCTCCGATTTCATCTGTGTATGGAACCTTTGGTGTGGAAACAAACTCTGTTAATTCAGACTGATGATTTGTAATCTTAAAGATTTGTTTAGGCCAAAGAGGCCCCCTAAATCTTTGGTACAGGGGCACAGAGCCAAAACAAGCAGAAATAGGACTTGAATCAAGGTTCTTTTGACATCGAGGCCAGTCCTCTATTTACCCTACCATGTTGCCTTTCAATGATAAATTTTTTTAAAATAGATATTTTTATTATCTGCAAATTTCAGGAAGAAAAATTAGACTACTTTTAAAAATAATAATTTTAAGCATAAGCAAATTTAAGCATTCAGCTTAGTCATTTTTCAATTTCCATGTGCAAGTTTCCATTAAACATCTTACACTAATCAGTATAACAACTCCTCTAATTAATCAGTTTATACCCATGAAATCAGTAATATTAATAGAGTTACATTGTCTTGGCCAAGGTCCTCCAACCTGGCCTCTCAAATGTTACTTTCAGATGTCCAATGTTAAAATCTGAGGAAGCAAATGACTAAAATTCCCTGGCTGCTCATCTAAGAACAGACATAAATCTAGGAATAAGGGATACTTTGATGTGCCTTCCAAGAAATAAACTGGCAGTAGTGCTGCCTGCTTTACAGAAGCCTCTTCAGGGCTATTTATCTATGTGTGCAGTCTTCTATGCTCATTTAAGCAGATTTGAAGCCTCCAGTCTTGAATTTAAGCTTGCTGGGACAGGGATTTTTTTGTCTTTGTATCCCCAGAGTTTAGCACAGTGCCTGGAACTTTAGTAAATGCTTGTTGACTAACTGATCTATAGGAAGGTTCCATGGCATAGAAAGACCTGAAAACTTTAGCTATTTAACTTGCACAGGGTAGAAATGAATTGCAATACCCATAACCCTTCCCTGTGGCCACTATCTTTCCAAAAATCTTATATAGCTTTACGCTAAAGTTAAAAGGAAAAACCAAAAACAAAACTATTTTTCCTAAGTAAATATAGGATTTTTTAAAAACTTTTTTACACTTTAAGCTTCTGTCTCAGTACCAATTCTAAGTCAGAAGAATGGCAAGGGCTAGGCAATCAGGATTTAGTGACTTGCCCAAAGTCACACAACTAGGTAGTATCTGAGGCCAGATTTGAGCCCAGATCCTCCCAGCTCCAAGCCTGGTGCTCTATCTCCTATGCTACCGAGTTGCCCCAAACAGCACAGGATTCAGAAAGCTTCCTGCCACCTCACAGAATCCACTGAAATCAGAAAGGACAAGGAAACGAAGGAGCACGGACCTGTGAAATATGGACATTACACCTGTTGGATATAGCACATGATAGCTAAAAGAAGGACATACTCAAGTTACTGCCTGTCTTTGAGAAAAGTGACCACATTATATCACACATGTGATTTTCTTTCCATTTTAAAAACATCAGTGATTGAGTTGTTTAAACAGGCCAGTTCATTTTGACAACTGGGAGACCTTTGCAGCTTATCAAGAAACAGTAGCAGAGAAGCCAAAATATCACATCTTGAGGCCAGTTTTTGAACAAGAATTTTTGTTCCAAAAGGTTTTCCATTCTTTTAGATGACCCTTGAAATCTACTGACTTCCTTTGAATAAACCAGGGATCTTTAAGCTTTTTTGTTGGCATGGACACTTTTGGCTTTCTGGTGAAACCTTTGGACCCTTTCTAAAAATAATAATTTTTGCTTTAAATGTATAATACAAACTACATAGGATTACAAGGAAATCAATTGTATTGAAATAGAAGAATCAAAATATTTTTGTTCAAAAAACAAGCTCACAGACTCCAGGCTAAGGTGAGCACATACTAAACATTTCCAGGACTTTAGGCCCACAATGTTTTTCCCAAAGAACAGATAAGTGGCACCATACATGCACACATACACACCCCCCCACAAATACTAATATGAGTCTGCGGGGCAACAGGGCTGAAAGAGGAAGAGAAGGAGAAAGGAAGGATGGCCTAGCAAACCTCTCATCCCATTGCTCAAAGTACCACCAGGAATCTGCTTGACTTAAGAGAATGTAGTCCCTGGAAAGGAGGGGCATAAGCATGAGAATTTACAACTATTGTGCAGACTTGTATTAATTCCAAGATATGCTACCTAGTAACTTTAGTCATTCTGCTTTTAAAATATCATGCATGTGTAATTTCATTGCAAAAACAGGCTCCCAACTGGAATCTATCTTTGGGTTTCTTCCAATGGGCATGGAATGGAACCACTATGAATGATAATGAGCAGTGCTTGGCAGAAAGACTCGAGCCTAAAAGAGTAAGACTGAATTGTTACAGGCAAGAACATGCCCAAACTACTGGCTCTTCTTTAGTGCAAAGAAATTATAGCTGGGAAAAAATTCTAGTTAGCAAAAGGTAATGTCCTTCATCCAACTTTCTTCTTAAAAAATTTTTTTAAAACAAGGCAGGAGAGGGACAAATGAACCACATTTCTGTGCTCCTAACGGGCATTAATACCACTGGGAATGTACATTCCTTAAACCATCTAGGCTCATCCTTTCATTTACAGATGAGAAAAACAGGTCCAGAGGGGAGGTTGCTTGCTTAAAGTCACACAAGTAGAAAGAAAACTATAAGTAAATAATAAGTAAGTATATTTCCAGTGTGTGGAGCAGCTGGAAGGTTAGAGACAAAAAACTCAATTCTATTTTATTTGCAAGAGCATAACTAAATAAAAGTGCAATCTAACTTCTGTAAAATAAAATCGGCATCCAGCATTTTTTTCCACAGTGCTCTGAAATCAACCAGTTCTCTGGGATCTAGCATAAAAACTAAACATCCTTTAATAAAATAAAAGATAGAACTAAGATTCACAGAATTAAATGGCTGGCACAAGAATATCACACAGACAGACAGACCTTTAGCAGCAAAAGAAAAAACTTACTGGTCAATGGGAAAGACCCAAAATATCCCTCGATTTCTCATTTGAGACAAATCTATAAAGCCGATTTTCCTTAAAACAAAGGGACTGGAGAGATGGACTTCTAAGAAGTCACAAAATTGATCACCCTTCTGTCTCTAGAAAAAAACTATCTCTTGATGCCTCTACCATTCTTCATAGAAAGTAGGCCCATTGGATATCATCTAATTGTCCCCAAGTTCAAGTATAAAAATGAAGAAACTACAGTACTCTGAAATTGATCTCATATTCTACCTGAAGGTAAATGGAGAAGGATGAGAAAAATTTTAAGAAAAGCTGAGGGGCATATTTAATCAAATGAGCAACAAAAGGTGAGAATTAGCAAAATGATGCAATCTAAGCTCAGAGAAATAGTCGCTTAAGGGAACTTTTAGCCATGGTCCTTTTTATTTTAAAAGGAGAAAAAGGTTAAAAAAAAAAAAAAGCAGTAAAGGTGCAGTCTTTCTGAGAAATGAAGTAAATGTTTCTATCAACACCAAGAAGCACTACATCAGTTACCCAATACCAATAGAAGAGCAGGAGAAGGCAGGAACAGGGCAGTCAGAGGGGAAAGAAGAGTTGTGAGGAGATGCCTAATTCAATGACTAGACATGCATAATATTCTAGAATGATTGTAGTCATTCCAGAGAAGATAAAGTATAAAAAGAAAAGTGGCCAAATGCTGTGTACTTCAACGCAGAAATGGTGAAAACTAAAATACATTTTTTTCCTGCTTTATTTACAGAACAAAACATAGCAGGTACCCCTTAGATACATTGAGTAGGTCCAGCCTAGCAAATATAATGGGTGAGCATGAAATTATTCATAACGTCCATGAAGCAGTCCAAATCTTATGGCCAGAAACTCCCACACAAGTGCATATTATTACACAACATAATACAATCCTTGGATTGAAAACTGGCCAAAATTTTGCCCATTTTCTGAAATAATCATACACACATCCACGCTACCATTTTTAAAAAGCTCAGAGGTTAAAGTTGTATAGACTCATGACACTCGCAGCATAGCTGAGAACTACATAAAATCAAGCTGATTAAAGTTGAAAAGTGTCCATCTATGAAGCAGATGGTAGTGGTAAAGAAGTGGAAGGCAGGCAAAGATCAGAAACTAGAAATGAAGCTTGGCCAAAAGGAGGGTGTATTCAATATGTTGGGGTTCAATGAAATTCACACAATGGAAGAACCTTGTAATTCTATGAAGAGATCACATTATAATAGGAATTAAAGTGTCAGGAAAGACTCTAAAGCCATTTGTACCAATCATCCTACTCATACTGCACCAAGATGGTAGCCCATATAAAGGCATGGAGAACTGAAACATATACTTCCCTGCATCGTCATTTTCCAAAGCTACTTTCCCATATGGTAAGGCCACATGCCTTCTGAAGATTAGCCGAACAGAACTAACCTGAAAACCCATCATGACCCAAAAAGCTCATTCTTTTTTAATCAGATTTTAATGCCTCTAGGTACCATTAGGTTTACACATATCTACATCGAAGCAGAGGCGTGTTAGAAATGGCCACAAAGCAGGACAGGTTGACAGAAGGCAAAAGAAGCAGGCAAGACAAACTGCTTTATCTGAAAACTACAATCAGAGCAATGAGCATCACTATAAGTATCCCAGATTCTCCATCTCGTTCCTGTACCGCTGCTCGGACACCTTGCTCTTGTGTTGTTTACTTTCTAAGTGCTGCCGAAATTCCATCTCTTCACCAGCCCCAGCATTACACATGGAGCAGTAAAACTGGCCGCTGGGGGTGACGCACATGGCAAGGTCACGGGGAATCCACTGTCGAGATCGGGGATTGAAGTAAGGCCCTGTAGAAGCAGACACAAAGGGATTAAGGGTAACACAAATGAGAGCGTTGGGCAAGGTTTCAGAAGTACACAGTCAATAAATAAAGACACAAACCATACGTTTCTAAGTTTGACTTTAAACTAGACAAAATGTATAGTGAATTATAACAGCTAGCATTCATGTAGTGTAAAAAAGGGAGTGTGATGCAAAGGAAATATATTTCCTTTAATCTGCACAACCACCTGCTGAAATTAAGGAAATTGAGATTAGAAGAGTTGAAATGTTTTATTCAGAGTCACATAACCATTAAGGATCTTGGGCAGAATTTGAATTCAGGTGTCTTCCAGACTCCAAATCTAACACTTTATTCACCACACCATCTAGTTGATCAAAAACCAAAAGAACTCAGTGATTCCATGCCTTGCTGTTGTATGAAGGTGCCCTCAGTCTACTGATATCTATGTCAGTGAAGAACAAGTTCCTTTTGGTCCTATGGAGCTACCAAAGCTTCAAGTATAGTCCTAGTCAAGTTTCTCCTACCCATGGGTCAATCTAGCCTCTGAATGATGAAGCCTCTAGCCATGGTGATCCAGGAAGCAAATAGCCTACATTTTAATTGCTCTATAAACATGAGCTCTCTACCATTTGCAAAGTATATCCTTGACAATAATCCCTGAGTCATGGATTCACAGGAGGTAGTACAAGTATTAATATCCCTTTTCTCTAGCCAAGTGAACAAAATTAGAGCAGTTATAGTCACACAATTATTCAATCAGAAAAATCAGGACTCAAAACTCAAGTTTCCTGACTCCAAGTCTGGAGCTCACACCATGACACCAAACTTGGTCCTTGCACAGGACAGAAGTATTTAACTTCTTCCTTAAAAGGCTACATTTTCAACCAGTCCCCAAATGTCTAAGCTGTTTTAGGACACTAAAAAAAAACACAAAGAAAAGCTTAAGATGCTGGGAAAAATACTAGAGGACTAAGCAAGGACCCCTTTCAAAATCCAAGTCACAGAGAGTTCCTTTTAATTCTTGTAAGATCTGCTCCTCCATCTCCCCTGTGAAATAAATGCTTCACATTAATATGAAAAATACCTAATGACCTGAATTTCTGAACAGATGGACTCTGGGAGTCATGAATTTCTTCTTCCCAATTAAGCAAACCCATAAGCAAGATCAGGTGATAAACTATACGACGCAGAAGATAGAGTCTCTCATCAAGAAAATAGATGGTGGCAAAGAGCCTTCCAGGTGGCAAAAATGATTTTGCAAAGCAGGAAGCCCAGACTTACAAGAGAGCTGACAGGCACCCCAAAGAAGGGGCAGGTCAAAGAGGGAGAAGAGCACAGCTCTTAGCATCACCAGCTGCTTACCATGGCTTTCAGAAGCACTTTCCTGTAACAACAGAAACAGCAAGTTGCCAAGTCAAACCAATCACCCAGTTCCTAAGATGGCAACTGCAGCCTACCCAAATATCTGCTCCTCTCTACACTCCCTCAGAGGAATCAAACCTTGAAATGTTAAAGTTCAACTCTACCATCTTAGATTTAGCCAGCAGGTCTTATCTTCACAAGCCACCAGACCAAGGATTGGCTTATCTCATTCTTCTTCCAACAAGTCCACACACTGTCTTCTTCATAAGAATGAGGATAAGGAATAGACCTGCAATTCCATCAGAGTTCCTGAGAACACTGACAGTGCAAGGGGCTTATGCAGGCAGTACCTGCATAATAAGGCTGAGACTTATTGGGTCATTTTACAGATAAAGAAATTGAGACTGGGTTTGGTTCTGTGCCTTATGGAGTCACAAAATCATTAAGTATCAGAGGCAAGACTTATAGGTTCACTGAACATAGGATCAGAGATTTTGAGCTGAGAGACCTTAAAGTCCAACCCCTTTCATTTTACAGATAAGGAAACTGAAGCTGAGAGATATTAAGTGACTTGCGCAGGGTCACACAGCTAATAAATGTCTGAGGCAAGCTTGAAACTCAGATCTAATTCCCATGTCCAATGCTCTAGCCACTTTGAACACGGGCCTTCCTGGCATCCAGACTAGATATCTATCCATTGCACAACATTGCCTCTTTTCCTTCTTCATCCCTTAATTTTTTTTCACCTCCTTCCTAATCACTGTCCTCACTCCTCATCGTCCTTATAAAGACACCCTCATTGGAAATCAAGAGCAGTGAGAAATCACTATAAAGCAACATAACTGAATTCTAAGGCTTTCTTAGATTCAAATCCTTGGGTTCAAATCTGGCCTCAGACACTTCCTGATCTACTGCCTTAGAATTAATACTTAGTATTGATTCAAAGACAAAAGGTAAGGGTTAAAAAAAAAAAAAAAAGGAGTCCCACTCCCCTTCATTTTACAGCTAAGAAAATAATTTCTGAGACAAAAGGTGACTGATTCCTCTGCTCATTGCCCCTATTTCCTCACCTCCCACTCACTTCTCAAACCAATGCAATCAAAACAGCTCTCTCCTAGGTTATTCATGATTTCCATAAATATCTAACCTAATTCTATTTTTCCATATCACACAGTCTGGAATTATACCTCTAATCTAGAGATCCACTTTCTATCAGCTTTTCTAGCTATATCTCCAACTTTAATCTTTATATTTCTAAACCAAGTCTAAAATCACCTTCCACTATTCCGCTTAATCTGTAAATACTACATATAGTTATTTACATGTTGTCTCCCTCCCCCATTAGATTGTGAGCTCCATGAGGGTGGGGGCTACATTTTTGCTTTTCTTTGAATTCTCAGTTCTTAAGACAGAGCCTGGCACACAGTGAATGCTTAATAATGCTTGCAGTCTAGAGGATGCTAGGTGGCTCAGTGGATAGAGAGCCAAGCCTAGACATGGGAAGTCCTGGATTCAAATCTGGCCTCAGACACTTCCTAACTCAGTGACCCTGGGCAAGTCACTTAACCCCCATTGCCTAGCCCTTACCCTTCAAAATGAAATGGACGGGAGCTCCAAGGAAAAGCTTCAGTGAGGGTGAGGACACAAAGAAGGAAGAGAGATGGAAGATAAGGCTCTAGAAACCTTAAGGTTTCTAAGAAGACCTTAAGGGCTGCTAGGAGATGGTTGTTTTAATCATAAAGATAAGGTTACTTGGACAGTCTCACCTCCTCCTGAATCTCTTAATCCCTATTATCACTAACCTAGCCTTCTACCTCTCCTAGTCAAAAAGTCAGGAAAATAGAAAATCCAGCAGTCCCTGGTTCTCTCCAAGTCCATCAATATACACAGAGTGGTGTGAGTCTATCCTGGAGATTTCCCCGGCATTGACAACCAGTCACATGGAAAAATCTCTTAAACAACGCATTTGACCAACTAGAAGGCAACTTAGAGGCTTCAAGAGTTACCTGGGACAAAGGAGAAGTGAATTACCCAAGACCAGACAGGCAACATGTGTCAAATACAGGACTTAACATCGTGTTCTCTAGACTCCAAAGCCAACATCTATCCAGGACCCAAGGCTGCCTCCCTCAGTGCAGAGAGAGGAGCTCAGATCATAAAACTAGACTCAAAAAATTAAATCACGACCATAGAAATGTAAAAGCCATCTTTGTTCCGGAGGACCCGAACTGGTTTTTAATGACTCTCTGATGACACCAGGAGCCACTGACCCCATGTCCCCAGCAAGAAGTTCAGGAGGGACTTGCATGCAAGAGGTAAGAGTCTGAGAATAAGAAGCAATCCTGAGCAGGTAACAAAATACAGTATACTTCTCCCTTTTCTTTGGGGAGCTGGGAGATGATGGGAAAAGAACGTGGTGCACACAGGCAGGTTTGGCTGCTTCATAAATCAGTTTTGTTTCATTGTTTTTACTTTGTAACAAGAACATATGCTGTTGGGGAGAAGAATATATCAGAATATGCTCATAGAGGTTAAAAACAAAACCCTAATCCTGAAATAGGCAGATTCAACCTATTTGTATAGCCAAGCTCAAACCATCTCATTGGCAAATATTAGAGGAAATCAATAAGGAAACTGATAAGGAAACCACAAATGTGAATGGTTATAATATAATGAAAGGAGTCAGAATCCTAAAAAAGCAAACCACATTCTGCTTCTCACCCAAGCTCGAGTCAAAGGTTGCAATTTCCTTCAGGAACTTTTTGGTCCCAAAGTCATTTCACTTGCATAAAAAGCATGAGCAACTTGAGAGCAGGGACTGGGTTTTGAGTAGATAAAATGAAATATTTGTTAAGTGCTCTATGAACCTTAAAGCATCATATAAATGCTAGCTATTATTATATACAATAACTTACAATAATAATATTATTTTTTTATTTACTTTTTTAACTCTAGTGCATGAGAGAGCCTGGCACATAGCAGACATTTAATAAATGCTTACTGACTTGGAATTTCCTCCCATCGATATAGCTCAGAAAGCTGTCTAGGTTCTGAAAAGTGAACTGAAAGGCCAATTTTCTCAATATCTCTCTCTCTCTCCCTCTCCCATATATATATATTTTTCCCTTTTTTTAGACTGGCTTTGTTATTCACAATGAAATCTATAATTTGTGAAACAACTTATTTATAGAAAACAATTTATTCAGAAATCACAGCATTTCAAATATCTTCCAAAATACAATCTACTATAAAGTTACAAAAGAAATGAATACAATAAGAATTTAATCTTAACTGTCATTAAATATTTACTTTCACTGTATATGTATACATATATGTGTGTATATACACACATACACACATCTACAAAATGCCACATGATTTTTTTGCTTGGCCTAGGAATGAATTATATATATACATACATACATACATATATATATATGTATATGTATATATACACACACATACACTCACATACATCTATATATACACACATACACAAATATGGCATGGGATAAGAAAAAATGTTTTCAGATGATTTCTCTACTCTGGCTATAGGCAAATGAGGAGGAGAATTCTGAAGTACCTGTGTTATTCTGAAGAGCATATGCATTCCTCCTGTTCTGCATCATTTTATATTCATTCCCTTCTTTCCGGGTCCTCCGTTGACTCACCTCTGATGAATCCCTGAAGAAGAAAAATGGGGAAAGGGAAGAGAAAGATGGGAGTAGAAGCCCACAAAAAGCAACGCATCTGTTTATAAGCCGCAGCCAGCACACAGACAGTCTCAGAGAAAGGAGGAGAATACCTACAAGGACAGGTTGTTCTGGGCCTCCACGAGTCGTGTCCTCTTGGCATGATTCTTCCCTTTATAGTGAGCCTGGGCCACAGCTAGAGAACTAAATGAAGCATCACAGAGCTTACAGTAATCATTCTCTGTGGCCCTGATCACTCTGCTTCCCGGCTTAGAGACATCCACCTGACAACAGAGAAGCCACAGGGGAAACTGGCGTTATCTCACGTAGAACTCCCAAGGATGCTGGGTTCTTTGGCCCCTCTCAAAGGCCCTCTTTAGTGCTAAGAAAAACAATCCCCGTGAATACAATATCATAGATTTAGGGCTAAAAAAACCCTTTATTTTACAGATTTTATTTTATATAGCTTTTTATTTTTATTTATATTATTATATTTATTTTATAATATTTTATTATAGTTTTATATATTTATATATTCACATATAAACACATATTTATATAATATATGTAATATATTATATTATAATTTTATATACCTTTATTTTACAGATGATGATTTGGGGGCCAAGAGGGGTAATGTGACCTAAAGATCACACAGGTGAAGAAGCAACATGGCACAGTAGATAAAGGGTTATATTTAGAGGTAGCAAGACCTAGATTCAAATCCCAACCTCTCACACACCTGTATAACCCTGGGCAAGACATTTAATCTCTCTAGACCTCAGCTCCTCATCTCTAAAATGAAGGGCCTAGTCTAGATGGTATCTGATGTCCCTTATAAAAACAGATCTATGATCTTAAATCCTAAGTGGCAAAGCTTCTTGATTTGAAACCAGATCCTCCAAGTGCAAATGTAGCACCCTCCCATTAAAAATCTCTATTTGTCTCCTATGGAGCCACACAGAATTCTTTATTCCTATCATGGGAAATCTGGAGAAGCAAGACTGTTTAGCATAATCTACTTTATGACAAAAGGAAGAGGCAGCTAGGTGTCTCAGTGAATAGAATGCCAGGCCTGAAGAAGGGAGGTCCTGGGTTCAAATGACAGACTTCCTAGCTGTGGGACCCTGGACAAGTCATTTAATTCCAAATGCCTAGCCCTTACCAATCTTTTGCTTTGGAATCAATATTTAGTATAGATTTTAAGACAGAAGGTAAGGTTTACAAAAAAAAAAAAAAAAAAGGAATAAGAACCTTTTATTCTCACCACCATGAGGTCTTGGCTTTTTAAAGAAAGAAGATAATTTTCACATCATGCTTTTGTGTTACAAGAACCCTTCACCTACATTTAAAAAATGTGAGTGGTTGGTTACTCTCCTTACTATGGAAATACGAAAAAGAATTAAAATTGGTGAAGTAAAAATTGAAGTCAGATATCAGTCATAGCTTTGAAAAATTTTGAAAATAAGGCTCAAGGAACCTTACCAGGAAAAAAATGAAATAAATCTCCTCCCAGAAATGCTTGAGGATTAGTTAGGGGTAAGCAAACATGAAGGTAGAATAAGTGGGGTCTAAACCTAAGCTTTCATCAACTGCCAACGCTGCAATACCCTCTACCAATGAGGGTCAGTAACTTACCTATAACTCATCATCTTACAAACTTGCCTGGGGACACAGAAGGGTGAAATAACTGCTCTAAGGTCACACAACAATAGGTAAAAGAGGCACCTGAAGCCACTCCAAAGATGGCCCCCCTATCCACAACATCATGTTGTCTCTCACTATTAGTGACTTGTCAAAAAATATTTTCTGAATACCTACTACATGCAACTCCATAATCCATACCTCAAAGAGGTTACTGCCAAAAAGAAAAAACTCATATAGACTAAAATGTCAGAAGAAATATTTATGGTAGCTAAGAGCTGCAAATAAAGTGGATGCCCAACCACTAAAGGGAAAGCTAAACCAATTGTGGTCCACAAATATCCCCAAATCTTATTGGTTGTAAGAAACAACAAAACTGGTGAACACAAGGAAGTCTGAAAAGTCACATGAACTGATGAAAAGTGAAATAAAGTGGATAGAGAATGATTAGAATTTTAAACACACACATATATACATGACTAAAAAATATAAATGAAAAGAACACCAAAATCATGAAACCATACTGATGGAGCCCCCACAAATGTCATGTAATCTCAGCTGGGCTCTAACTTTGGCAAGGCAATCTTTTGTCACCTTCTTGAACAATTCATTATCCCACTCACAATACTGGCTCTTCCAAACATCTTCCTCCCTCCTCAAACTTCTCTTGGTTCTCCCCTTCCCCACCCTCTCAGATGAGAAAATGGCTTGGATTTCACTGAAAAGACTGAGGCCAGGTTGAGAGCTGTCTCTTCTGTCCTTTTCTTCAGCTCACACTATTGCAATACCTCCTGCCAACTCTCTCCTCCTGTACCCTGCTCATACGAAGAGGTCATCCTTCTCTTTTCCAAGGCAAATCCCAATCCATGCACAAGAGATCCCCTTTCATTCTGTTTTCTCCAGTAGATTGTCTCCTTTATCACTCCCACTTGTCTCTCATTTAGCATCAACCTCTGTCTATGGGCTGCTTCCCAATTGCCGCCAAACGTGTCCAGGTCTCTCACACCCTCAAAAAACCCTGGTTGTTATCCTTGTTCTTGCCCCCATTTTGTAGCTAAACTCTCCAAGAAGGCTATCCGTGCCTCCGTGACCTTTCATCTCACTTTTACCTCGCTGGAAGCTGGCTTCTGCTCTCATCCTTCCACTGAAACTGCTCTCTCCAAAAACTTTTATGGTCTTTTAGTTACCAATTCCAATGGGCCTTTCGCCATCCTCATCCTTCGTCATCTCTGCAGCCTTTGACACTGTTGATCTATTGAATCCTCTCTTCTCTAGGTACTGTGCCACTATCTTTCCTGGCTCCTCTCCTGCCTCTCTAATTCTTCCTTCTCCATCTCCTTTGCTGGTTCTTCATTAAGGTCAGTCCCACTAACCATGAGGACCCCACAAGGCTCTGCCCTGGACCTGCTTCTCTTCTCCCACTATATTTTTTTAATGGTGATCTCATCAGCTGTTTCAACTATAATCTCTATGCATGTGCATCCCAGTTCTATTTATCCACACTATTCTCTCTACCAACCTTTAGTCTTGTATCTCCAACTGATGACTGGACAACTCAAACAGAATATCTGATAGATAGTAAACACATTTCCAAATCTCAACTAATTATCTTCTCCATTCCACCACTCCCCTCCTCCAATTCTCCTATTACTATTTAGGGTACCATCATCCTTTCAATCTCCCAGGCTCACAACCTAAGTATCATTCTTCATTCTAGAGTTATAATACAGTCTAATTTTTTTTTAAAACCCTTACCTTTTGCCTTAAAACTGACTCCAAGTATCCGTTCCAAGAGTTGGGCAATTGGAGTTAAGTGACTTACCCAGGATCACATAGCATGGAAGTATCTGAGGCCCAATTTGAACCCAGGACTTCCCATCTCCAGGCCTGGCTCTATGTCCACTGAGCCATCTGGCTGCCCCAGACAGTCTAATACTTTAGTGAATAAATAGAAGGTTCCTTATTCAAAAGACCTGGGTTCAATTCTCAGCTTTGCCAGTGATGTCAGTGATATGTATATATGCATACATCTCTTATTCCTCTGGGCCTCCATTTCCTCATCTGTAAAATGAGGAAGTTGGACAAAATGGCCCAGAGGATCCCTTTAAGCTCCAAATCCATTACTTATGAATGAGTAGAAAAATAAATGAGCCAGTCAGATGGTAAGAATAAAAATCCACCAATGTCCATCCTGAGTGTCTCTTCAAGGAGAAGGAGAGAGATGGAAGAGGGGAAAAAGAAAGAGATGGAAGAAAGAGGAAAAAAAAGCAGAAGACCTCTAGACACGGACAAGAAATCCACAGGATTCAAAGGTGTAGAGGGCAGAGAGGAGTGGAGTACCGAAATCAATGTCTTGTGGATCCATCATGAGGCATCTAATAGAAAGGACTAGAGGGAAAAGGAGAGGAATTTAGATGAGGAGACAGGTGAGGTGGCTGAAGTATGAGCAGAGCAAGCCTTAGCCATGGAAGTCAGGAGAGTTCCCCAGTCTTGCTTTTCTACTTGGAGCTATAGGATCTTGGCCAAGTGACTTGAACATTTCAGCCTAAATGTCCTCCAATAAAATGGAAATACCCATTAAACAGACTTCAGGGTGGGGTACCATCTCTATACTGTATTTAGGAAGTGCTTAACTGTTTCTCTCATTCATCCGGAGTCAGGGTGTAGCAATGAGGATACAAAAGGGGCTGTTGATACATTTCTGGAAAACTGATGAGCCTTGGAACTAACTGCCAAGGGGAGTCAAAGACATCAAATGTGGCCCTGGGATTTCAAACCTAGGTGACTTGGAGAATGGCGTTACAATTAACCTAAAGTCAGGAAGAATAGTCTGAGCTTGGGAGGGAGGTCGAGGGCAGTAAGGATGATACCTTAAACTCTACCGAGACTCCTTTGTACCACAATCATCTCCTTTTATCATTTGAGAAGAACTATCCAAAGTCATAAACAACTCCATTCATATCTAAGATTCAACCATGTTTGACTTAGCATATAGACACGTTCTTCACACAATCTGAGTTAAAGGGATCCTCAGCTGCCACCATTCCCCCAAAGAGATCCCAACTAGACCAAGTGGCAAGTGCTCAAGTCTGTATGCTGTGTAAGCTGAGCAATGTGCAGATGTTCTAACATTCTGGATGAAGCTACAGTGTACCTGAGACATCCCTAAAGAAGAAATCACACAACTCAACCAGCCAATTTCTAAAAGGTCCTCTCTTGACTCATGATTCTGCATTGATATTTCCTATGAAACTTAGCCATTTGTTTTCATAAAAACTATTTTTATGAGACTATTTGGTTTGGGGGGTGCTGTTTCATTTTAGGGAGCCAGGAAAAGGAAAACAGTGTAGATGACTAGTATTATTACTACTTTATATCCTACAAACTGAAATGGAAACAAATTGAGTTTGCCACCCCCCCCAAAAAAAGAACAGGAAGCTCCCTGAACACAGGAGCTATTTCACTCATTCTTGTACCCCAGATCATGGTGTAGTGTTTGGCACAAAGGAAGCATTTAATAAATGCCTGCTGATCGATCGGCTGATGGATATTTATCCAATAGACTAAATGATAAGTCTAAGGTAGATGAAGGAACTTCTGTCTTGATCAAGTTTCAAATTTACAACCCAAAGATCTCTGAATCTGAGGGCAGAGGTGAAGTTGGATTTTTATTCAAGTGTTTCATTTTGATACTGGAGTCCATAAAGAGCTTAAATTAGGCTCCCTACTAGGTAGCCCAGAAGAGGGACTATTTGTGATGGAATGAGGTCTTCTGATTGCACATTCAGGAACAGCCTAAAAACCACTCCTTCCTCTCAGTCGGGCAGACTAGATTCATTTAGCCTAGGAAGAAGAAGTGCAGAGCAAAAGACTCCATTAACTATGTTTTTATCACATCTAGGCCACACTTAATGTAAAATCACCACTACTAAGGCTAACAGAACTTCATGTGCATCCAAAGCCAGGCCCCTGAATGACATGGGAGTGGCAGGAGCACATTTCAGGAGCATTTGGCCACTGGTCTGGGAAATACTGGACAGATCTCCTTCCTGAATATCCATTAGTCTCTGCCACAAAACATCTGACAGGACTGTTCTCATTGACTAAGACAAGATTTTGTTTCCAAGAAAAGTGAGAACTTTCTAACCAATATCTCTTCCCACCTTACCTGGGGGGGAGCTGGCACAACAGGAGGGGGTACAGGCTCCACTATATTGCTCATTCTGGTAGAAGCTGGACAGGTACTCGCCGCATAGTAATTCCGGAGTTTCTTACTATGATTTTTACCCTAGAAATAAAGTGGCAAAAGTCATTGTCACCAGGAAAGTTTTCAATCATGTGAGGTTTTTTTTCTTTTTTTGACCTTTACCCTCTATCCTGGAATCAATACTGTGCACTGGTTCTAAGGCAGAAGAACAGTAAAGACTAGGCAATGGTCCAGGGTCACACAGCTAGAAAGTATCTGAGTCTGGATTTGAACCCAGAACCTCCAGTCCCTAGGACCAGCTCTCAATCCACTAATCCACCTAGCTGCTCCCACAAGTATATTTCAAAAAACAAATACTTTTCAATCTACTAAGGAAATATAATTTATATGAACATAAGATAAAAAAATAAATAAGTATAAAATGTAATATCTACAAAAATATACAAAGTAATTTCATTCAGGAAAGACAGAGTATTATGTAACAAGAGGAAGGAACTTTAGATATCATCTTGTCATATATTTTATTTTATTTATGTTTTTAAATGAGCTTTTTTCCCCCCACGTCACTATGATTTCCTCCAGGATCTTTCCACTCCCCTCTCAGAGAGCTATCCCATATCACAAAAAAAGTATTTTTTTAAAGAAAATAAAAAAGGGGGGAGAATCAACATAATTGAGTAATACATGGGAAAAGACTGAAAATATGTGCAATGTACAAGACTTATGCAGAGGAACGAGTTGGAAAAATCTTCCCATATCTGTTCCTTTGAGCCACGTTTATTCTTTTTAATTTTGAGACATTAACTTTTGTGTATTTTGTGATTGTTCATTTTTATGTATTTTATGAATTTAAAACCATTGTTCTGAAAAGGGGCCACCAGGCTGACTGCCAAAGAGGCCTCTGATACATTTGTTTTTGGACTATTTCCGAGTCATGTCTCACTCTTTGTGGCCCCATTTGGGGATTTTCTTGGCAGAGATATCAGAACTATTAGCTATTTCTTTTTCCAGCTCATTTTACAAATGAGGAAACTGAGAGAAGCATGGGTAACTTGCCCAGGATCACGTAGCTAGTGTCAGAGGCCATCTAATCTAACCTCCCTTCTCATTTTACAGATGAGGAAACTGAGGCCCAGCGATGTTAAATAACTTGCCCAAGAACACACAAGGGGTGGGATTTGTTCCTAGGTCCTCCTATTCCAGACTGACTGCTTCTGACCTCATACCATGCTATTATCAGGCCAGAAAAGCAAAAGTAATTTTTATTTGGTCAGAGTATAAAGGCACCCGACTTCCTGACTGTGTTTTGCTTATGCTACTACCCAAATGTGTCAGTGCTCCTCTAATACATGCTCCTATGCTAACATAAGACAAGGGTACAGAGATGTTGAGTAGGAGGAAGAAAATAGAGGTAGCCTTTGGTTTTTCATTGTTTCAGATGTGAAAAAACAAGGGAGGCACACGATTCCCCCCAACTTACATATTTAAATTTTTGAAATCTAAGAATGACTAAGAGGTTTAGTTTCAAGAGTTCAAGCTGATTGAAATTCTAGATAGCAAGATGAAGGAGTCCACTATTTCAATGAGCTTTTATTTTTATTTTTTAATTATTTCTAATGTTATATTTATTTTATAGTTATATAGTTAATAATAATATTTAATAACTCTTTAAAAATTCATTCTTCTCTAGTAGTGCATATAGTGAAGATGCTAGATTTGAGAATGATATTTCATTTATCCATTCCACAAGCATTTATTAAATTCTTTCTGTGTACCAGGCACTCTGCTCCATGCTAGAAAGACAAAAACAAAAGAAAAAGTCCCAAACTCCGAGGAATTGATTGGCTCTAGGACTTAGCCAGCTGTGTGACCCTGAGCAAATTGCTTAACATCTCTGAGCCTGTTTCCTCATTAGTAAAACAGGAGTGATAATCCCTGAAATATCTACTCCACCCCACCCACCCCCAAAGAGGCAGTACAGGGTCAGAGGGCTGGTCTTGCAGTCAGGAAGACTCTCTCACACTTACTGATTGATTGTGTGTGTGCCTTCCACAAGTACCAGCAAGTATCCCTTTAAATCTAAGTTAGAGGGGGCAGCTGGGTAGCTCAGTGGATTGAGAGTCAGGCCTAGAGACGGGAGGTCCTAGGTTCAAATCCGGCCTCAGACACTTCCCAGCTGTGTGACCCTGGGCAAGTCACTTGACCCCCATTGCCTACCCTTACCACTCTTCCACCTATAAGTCAATACACAGAAGGGTTTAAAAAAAAAAAAAGACTAAGTTAGAGATACATCATAGATTAGCACTGACAGAGGAAGTTTACATGCCAGGAGCTTCCTCCTATCAATGAAATCAGAGAGGGAGATTTCTTTTCCCTATGCCTCACAGCACTGTTATTGAGCTTTCAAGCTATTAGCAACAGGAGCAAGAGAGCTTATTAACCCATCTACACAACATTTCTGAGTTCTTGACTTAGCCAGCAAATCTCTGGACTCCAAAGATGTGTCCTTCTCACTATACAATGATCTTATATTAGCTCAATTTCTAGTGTCTTAAGGTTTCCAAAGCACTTCTACAACCACCTAGTAAAGGTTGGAACATGAGAATTTCCCTCCCTCTCCACCACCCTTCCCCTTTCTCACCCAAACCAATCTATTGACAAGCATAAGCACACCTACTGTCTTAGACTCTGGGAATACAAAGACAGAGAAAGCAGTCCTTGCCCTCAAAGAGCTTCTTCCATTCTTTTGAATTGGGAAACAGTCATGGAGCTGCTCTGACTAGCCAAGGGCCACATAAGTAGTGGGTGCCAGAGCTGGAATTCAAAATCACATTCTTTGAAAGGCCAAAACGAGCATTCAGTGATCCAAACTCTGATTTTAGGCATTCAATGACTTGGATATAAAGCATGTTGATGTTCAGTATTTCTTCAGTTCTTAATGACTCCATTAGGGGTTTTCTTGGCAAAGATCACTAGAGTGTTTTGCCATTTCCTTCCCCAACTTATTTTAAAGATGGGGAAACTGAGGCAAAGAGGATTAAGTGACTTGCCTATGGTCACACCGGTGGTCACAGAGACTGTGTCTGAGACCAAATTTGAACTCTTGGTCCCCCTGACTCCAGACCCAGAGCCCTAGTCATTTTGCCATCTGGCTGCTCCAATATAAAGCATAATCATAGCCAAGACTTTGACCTCTGCCACTTCCACTGCAGCTCTATGTTGGTTTGTTTTTTTTTTTTTTCCCCAGAGATTGCTTTCTTTTTTCACCTATTTTTGGATCCCCTCCCCAGCATCCTGCCTTGCTCCCACCTGTTTAGAGCCCATGCTTTCCAAATTTTGATGATTTGATTTTAAAAAGCAAATGCCAAAGTGTGATTTTACTTTTTTTTTTTAAACCCTTGTACTTCGGTGTATTGTCTCCTAGGTGGAAGATTGGTAAGGGTGGGCAATGGGGGTCAAGTGACTTGCCCAGGGTCACACAGCTGGGAAGTGGCTGAGGCCGGGTTTGAACCTAGGACCTCCCGTCTCTAGGCCTGACTCTCACTCCACTGAGCTGCCCAGCTGCCCCCTGTGATTTTACTTTTAAAGCAGAATTTTTAACCTTGGCATAGTACCTAGTTGCCCTCTCTGATAAGCACAACATAAAATAAGTTTGTAATATTAAATAACATTCCTTCTAAAATTGCCTATTTTTCTCCCTGAATATTCGCTTTCCTTTTCATCCTTCCCTTGAATATCAGATAACAGAAATGGTGAGTTCTTATATAATTATCAAACATCATAAATACTAATCTAGATATTCTAGAACCAGAGGATGAAACAGAAATTGAAGGAATCAGGGGTAGCTGGGTGGCTCAGTGGATTGAGAGCCAGGCCTAGAGACGGGAGGTTCTAGGTTCAAATCTGGCCTCAGACACTTCCTAGCTGTGTGACCCTGGGCAAGTCACTTAATCCCCTTTTGCCTAGCCCTTACCACTCTTCTGCCTTGGCTCCAAGACAGAAGGTGAGGATTTAAAAAAAAAAGAAGAAGAAGAAGAAGAAGAAGAAGAAATTGAAGGAATCCATTGATCACCTCCTGAAATAGATCCCAAAAGAATAATTCCCAGAACTCTCAGGTCAAGGAGAAAACATTACAATCAGCCAAAAAGAATTCAAATATCGTGGAGCCCCAGGGAGGATAACACAAAATTTAAGCAGCTTCTACATTAAAGGATAAGAAGGCTTGGAATAATATTCCATAGGGCAAAAGAGCTAGGACTTCAAAGAAGAATCACTTACCCAGTGAAACTGAGCATAATCCTTCAGGAGAAAAAATTGATATTCAATGAAAAAGAGGACTTTCAAACATTCCTGGTGAAAAGACCAGAGCTAAATGGAAAATCTGACTCTCAAATATAAGACTCAAGAGAAGCATAAAAAGGTAAACAGGAAAAAAAAATCAAGACACTCAATAAGGTCAAACTGTATGTATTTCCCTATATAGGGAAATGATTCTTTTGACTTCAAAGAACTTTATTGTTATTAGAGCAGCTAGAAGAACTATACGTAGACAGAGAGCAAGGGTATAAGTTGAATATGATGGAACGATATCTTAAAAAATGAAATTTAAGGCACGAGAAAGAGGAATGCTTTAAGAGGAAGGGGGAAGGGAAAAACAGAATGAGGTAAATTACCTCACATAAAAGAAGGCATGAAAGAGATTTTACAGTGGAGGGTAAGAGGAGAGAAATACGGAGGGGAGCATGTGAACCTTACTCTCATCAGAACTGATTCAAGGAAGGAAAAGCATACACAATCAATTGGGAAAAGAAAGTTATCTTACCTTATAGGATAGTAGGAGGGGAAGAGGATAAGAGAATAGTGGGTGGTGCTGATAGAAAAGAGAGTGAATTGGGGGAGGTGGTGGTCAGAAACTAAACAGGATAGAGAATAATACACTGCAATCATAATGGTGCAAAATTTTTTACAGTTCTAATAAAGGCCTTATTTCTCAAATACATAGAGAAATGAGTCAAATATGTAAGAATACAAGTCATTCCCCAATTGAGAAATGGTCAAAGGATATGAACAGCAAAAAAATGCCCTAAGTCGCTATTAGAGAAATGCAAATTAAAATAATTCTGAGGTACCATTTCACACCTATCAGACTGGCTACTATGACAGAAAAGAAAAATGACAGAACTTGAAGGGATATGGGAAAACTGAGACACTAACGCACTACTGGGAGAGTTGTGAAAGAATTCAACCATTCTGGAAAGAATTTGAACCTTTGCCCAAAGAGCCATAAAACAGTAAAGAAACTTTGTCCCAGCAATACCATAACTAGGTTTGCATCCCAAAGAGATAAAAAAACAAAAAGGAGAAAGACCTCTATGTACACAAATATTTAAGCAGCTCTTTTTGTGGAGGAATAAAGGACTGGAAAGTGAGAGGATACCCATCAACTGGGGAATGGCTGAGTAAGTTATAGTATATGATTGTAATGGAAAACTATTGTGCTGTAAGAAATGATAAGCAAAAGGAGGTCAGAAAAATCTGGAAAGATTTACAGGAACTGAAGCCAACTGAAATAAGCAGAACCAGGAGAACATTGCACACAGTGACCGGAACACCATACAATGAACAACTGTGAATAACTTAAGTATTCTCAACAATACAATGATCCAAGGCTTTCTCAAAGAACTCATGACTTAAAAAGAAAAAGGAAAAGAAAAAGGAAAAGAAAAAGAAAAAAAAAAGTCATCTGCTTCCAGAGAAAAGAATTGATAGAATCTAAATCCAAACAAAAGAAAACTTTTTAACTTTCTTTTTAATTTTTTCTATTTGAGTTGCCTTCCATAAAAGAACTAATATGGAAAAATGTTTTATGGGATTGCACACGTAAAATCTATATGACATTGCTTACCATCTCAATGGGGGGAGGGGAAGAGAGGACAGAATTAGAGACCTGATGTTCTTTGAAAAATGTTGGGAACTGTATTTACAGGTAATTGGGCAAAAATAAAATAAAATTTAGAAATGAAAATAAATACTAATCTATTTCTAAGAAAGCTGAAGATATACTTTAAAAAAAAAAAAAACCCTTACCTTCCATCTTAGAATCAATACTGTGTATTGATTGGTTCTAAGGCAGAAGAGTGGTAAGGGCTAGGCAATGGGGGTTAAGTGACTTGCCCAGGGTCACACAGCTAGGAAGTATCTGAGGTCAGATTTGAACCTAGGCCCTCCCGTCTCTAGGCCTAGCTCTCAATCCACTGAGCCACCCAGCTGCCCCCCAGAAGATATTTTTTATAGGGATCAAGTCCTCTCTAACTTGATATGAAAAACAGTATGATGTCAATACCTCAACTTGCTCTCGACAGTCACAAATAAGACAAGAGCACTAACTGTGGAGTCATAAGACCTGGATTCAAATCCTACCACTTACTAGTTGTGCAACTTTGAACAAATCAATCCACCTTTTTTGGACCTGTTTCATCATCTATAAAATTAGGAGGTAGGACTCAGTAATCCCTGATGACTTTTACAACCCTAAATCTATGATAAGTTATAATCATTATGGCACAGTGCCTACACCTGGGTTCAAATCCTGCCCAACACTTAGTTGCTATATGATAATGATACCACTTAACAACTCTGGGCATTGGTTTTATTATCTTTTTTAAAAAAAGGAGAGATTACCTAAACTTGTTGAAGCCATTCCAAATCTAAATCTACAATCCAATATCAGAAATGTGAGATTCTCAACAAAACAAACCCATGCTTCTTGAAGTTTTCCTCAATTTGGGGTTCATAAATTCCTTTCTCAATCCATCTCCTCTCTGGACATTTTTGCAGATGAGACCGTGAGCCTGTACTGCACACCAGACTTGCCCCTAAGGAGCCAGCAGCCTGCAGATAGATGCTAATAAAAACGAAGGCATGGTTTGTCTCCAGTGATTTGATTTTTAAATTAAGTTACAACCAAAGCCATGATTTTGAGGCTATAAATATAAATGACCTCATTAAAAAATAAAACAGCCTGGAAGCATTTAGGGGCTGGCTGACCACTATAAGAATCCCTAGAACACGGCAAAAGCTGCTCCTAACTCTGCAAACTCCAGAGTAGCCCCAAATCTGGCCTACCCTAGCAAACTAGAAAATGTTCCAGACATGTTTATTAAATGCCCCAGACTATGGAAATTGGATATGTTAAGATGCTAGCAAGATATGGTTCCAATTGGACAAATGGCTGCCACGCAGCAACAAACATTTCAATTAATCAATAAACATTCATTGCCTGCTAATGTGCATTTATTAAACACCTATGGCTTGTGATTTCCACATTAGAATTAATGAAATAGGGGGAAGCTAGGTGGCTCAAGGGATAGGATGGAGACAGAGGTCCTGGGTTCAAATCTGACTCCAGATACTTCCTGATGGTGTGAACCTGGACAAGTCACTTAACCTCCATTGGCCTAGCCTTCTCACTCTTCTGCCCAGGAACCAATACACAATATTGATTCTAAGATGAAAGGTAAGGGTTCAAAAAAAAAGAATCAATGAGCTAAGATTGCTGAGGGAAAACTCATTATCCTGGGAAATACATGCATAGCTTGAAACAAACATACATTGTGCCACAAGGCACAATATGGCGTCTGGAAAGCCAGCCTTGGAAGTGAGAAAGAACTGGGGTCAAGGATTCTCCGATACATCCTGGCTGGGCAACCCTAGAAAAGTCACCCAATTTCTCTGTAGCCTGCGCGATTCTCTCAGCCCTTGATTTCCTTCTTTGTAAAACTAAAGTACTGCGCCCAGCAGCCTCTAGGGTCCCTTCTGGCAAAGATCTAGGATCCTCAAATGACAAGTTACAGAAAAGCTGTTGAACTCCAGAGAGACGGGGAGCTTTCCGTCCTTTAGAGATCACTCTTCTAAGCCCTCTCAACAAGTCCCAGAAAGTTAGCTCTTTGTGTCCTATTGGAAAAAAGATAGAGGCCAGATTTTTAATAGCATCCCATTAAAAAAAGGTGCTGGACTTGGAGTCAGGACAACTAGAACTCAGACCATTCCCTAAGCCTTCATTATTAGGTCATGGAGGGACTGTCATCTGAAATAGTGGGAGAAATTCCCTCCATGGAAGATCACTCGAGCGTGCCTAGGACAAAGAACAAAACCATATCCGGTCTTAGAGAAAACAGTTTTCAGAAACTCTGAAAGATCTCTGCTTTCTAAAGAATGGGAGGCAGCAGGGAATGACTTGGAATCAAGAAGACCTGAGTTCAAATCTAGATTAAGATACTTGTCTGTGCAAGTGATTAAATACTCTCTGCCTCCATTTTCTCAAATCTATAAAAAAGGAATAATAGCAGCACCCACTTCACAGAGCTGTAGAGGATTCAATAAGACAACAGAAAATGACTTTTCAAAACTCAAAGCACTCCATCCATGTGAGCTCTTATCTCTTCCAGCAGCTCCAGATATGCCTCGGGCTTTGGTTCTCTTTTATTAGTCTCTAGCCCAGTTATCCTTCACATTTCTCAGCCTGGTCACTCCAGCCCAGTCCTATCCTTTCCTCGTCCCTCTCACCACCCTCCCTGTGGCTCTGCAGCCAGCAGGCCTTGAACCCTAGCCTGTCGTTGATGTTTGCTGCTTATGAGGCCACACCAAAGCCTTTATCTCCCTGACCCTGTTTCTTCATCTATAAAACCAAGATAACACCTGTATTACTTACCCTGCAATGCTCTCCTGGGGATCAAATACAGCAATATATGTAGAGTATTTGGCGAAGCTCAAGGCTCTGGGTCAGGTTCTAACCATGTTTTTGGGTCATGGACCCCTTTGTCAATTTGGTGCATCCCAAGGATCCCTTCTTCAGAGAAATGTTTTGTTTCCTACATTCCCAATTGAAGCAAATGCTAAATTTCAGCTAGAGGTTAATGCAAATAAAGATGTTTGTTTGTTACCATCCAAGCCCAGAGACCTCCTGAAATCTATCCACTGACCCCTTAGAAGCCTATTAACTCCAGGTTAAGGACTCCAATTCTATAGATATTATTAATACTGTATAGTCTCCCTGTGACTACAACTCCTACAGGCAAAGGTAATATTATAGAGCAAGAGCTGGAAGGGACCTTAAAGATCATCTGATCTAACCCTTTTATGTTACGGATGAGGCAAACGAGACACCTAGAGGTTAAATGACTCACCCAAGGTCACACAAGTACTGAGTGAAAGATCTGGGAACTGAACCCAGATACTAGGACTAGAAATCTGGGGCTCTGTCCATGGTACCACTCTCTCTACTGCCTCCATAGAACATGCTGCCCTACTCCTGTCACTCTCTAATTTAGAAATACTAAAGAACACCCTGATTGAGACATTTACCCAATAATTTGCTTCCTGTTTGTTTTTTCCCCTCCAAACTTAATTAACTAATTATATCAGACTTGAAATAGCTAGGGACCAGTGCTATCATTAATCTGATCACCAGCCAATTTTAGTACTCATTGAACAGCAGACACACAATCAAAATCCTAGGGCATAATAAATCAAAGTGAAAAACTGAAATGGAGCCCATTTTCATTGCTGTCTATTTTGGGCTTACAGCTCAACACAATAGCGCATGAAGTACACTGAATTTCCCCCATGCATGACCAGCAACATCCCTGATTGTCTGTCCAAACTATTAAAGAGAATATAAATATATATACATAAGAGCATCTTGGCAAATAGAGAGTGGGGAAAAACTGGAAACTTGAATTCAGAGAGACCAAGGTCTGAATTCTACCTCTGACATTTAACAGTGACTCAAGGCAAATCACTTGATCTCTAAGTCTCCATTTTCTCACTGGTAAAAGGAGGGTGATGCTATCTGTAGAGGCCATCTATATTGTGAGGCTCAAAGGAGATAACAGATGTAAAATGCCTGGCTATTCTTAAGTTCCTATATGAGTTCAGTCATTTTTCAGTTGTGGACAACTCTTCATGACCCCATTTGGGGTTTTCTTGGCAAAGATAACAGAATGATTTGCTATTTCATTCTCTGGCTCATTTTATAAAGGAGGAACGGAGGCAACAAGAGTTAAGTGACTTGCCCAGGGTCACATAGCTAGTAAATGTCTAAGGCCAGATGTGGAATCTTTCTAGCTCCAGGCCCAGCACTCTATATATTGCACCACCTTGCTGGCTACTTCACTATGGGAGATGCCAGTTGTTATCACTATTAATACATGAAGAGAAAAAAAAAAAACAACTGAAGTTTTCTCCTATGAAAGTAAATGACTTCAAAATTTCCTTTAAAAGGTAGACAAAGAATTTTAGAGCCAGAAGAACCCTCAGTGGCCATCTAGTCCAACTCATACAAAGTAAAGAAAGCCCAATGATGACGTACCCAACTGGTCATCCAGCCTCTGGTGAAAGTTGGACATACCATATGTGCATGCCAATGTTTTTGCCTTCCTTTTGACTTTTAAGAGACTAGAGACTCCCAATAAGTCCATGCCCATTTAGGCCCTTCTCAGCTCTCATCTGGACCATTTCCATGGCTGCCTACCTGGCCATCTTGCCATTTGGTCATTTCCACCCCAAACTAAACTATGCCTCAACCACACGAGTCTTCTTGTTGCAGAGACAGAATATAAACTCCTTGAAAGCAGGGGCTGTTCGTCTTGTTTTTGTATCCCCAGCACCTGTTATAGTGGCTGATATATAATAGGTGCCTTATCAATAATTTTTGACCAACTGAGAAGCATGATGATTCAAAGCTTTCCCCTACCCAAAACTCTCCATGGCTTCCCATTGCCAAAGAAGAGATTCAGCCTCTCCTCCCTGACCTGACCTCCTCCTGCTCTCTTTCATGTACTCTACACCAAAGGTGTCACACACATGGCCTGTGAGCCATATGTGGTGAACAACACTCCCAAGAATAACCTGAACCAGAATAAAACATAAATGAGAAATATTTAACAAAATCAATAAAACAAAAAATGTGTTGTACCCTAAGTCAACAGGAAGATCTTGGGGATCCTCCTGCATAGTTTAGTGGACCCCATTTCTATTTGAAGGTGATGTAAGACACCAACAACTAACACTACAGTCAAGAGACAGAAATGATGGAGGAGATAAAGGGCCAGCCTGAGAAATGGTCAGACTCATGTTCAAATCTTGCATCTGACACATAACTATATAAACACAGGCAACTCACTGGGCAACTTTATTAAATTATAAATTAAACACACTGCAGGACTGTATCCATGAAGGTCACTGCTTTCTGTGGGTCACAGAAATAGAAGCTGGAATTCAAGTTCAGGTCTAAAGAGGTCAACATCAGTGCTCTGCGCCCCTGGCCACACTCTTTTGTATATCCAAGAGTGAACACAGTCCTACCCAAGATCCTTTTCCTCAAGAACAAAAACTCTCATTTGATCCATTCAGCAACTTGGTTACAAAGCAGATTTGCTACAATAAAGTAGTCAACAGGCTTCTAATTTCTCCTGATTCCACTAGAAGATTATTTTCCAAAAAACAAGGATTGGTATATGGAAAGTGGCCATTTATTTTAGTGTTTAAGTTCATATAAAAAAAAAAAGCCTAAATTTCAGAGATTTAAAACTCCCCCAACAATTGGCTTATTTTCCCTACACCCAGAAAATCACATCTCAACCACCACCACTCCCCCCCAAAAAAACCCACAAGACAGACTTGCCTCCCCCATTTCTATACATGGTGCTCAGTTTCCCCCTCTTGTTCTTTAAGTTGTAACATTCTTTATGCCCTTTGCTAGCTCTCAGCTTTTGAAAAACAGAATTATCTGAAGCCAAACCTGGCTCAAAATATCTTTTCCTGGGCTTAATTATTTCAAGGCAGTTGCTAAGAGCTGTGAGTAAGGCGATGAGGGATGATGCCACTCCTTCACTTGGCTCCTGTGGACTCCCAACAGAGGAAGCCTTAGCTTTAACATGTGTCATCTGAGCACGCTGAGCTGGAATGGTGACCACTCAGTGACATACCACTGCTCCCCCCATCCTCCACCTAAAGATGTCGCTGGGAGTCCTCTGATGGGCAACAAGTAAGAGACATTTGGTCTGGTTTCTGAATGTTAAAAAAAAAAAATCATTCGCACATTTCCTGAGCACCTCTTATGCACTAAACACTAGATTCCACGCTGAGTGGAGGCTCTGGCCTTCAAGGGCCAGAGAATCTGGGAACTACAGCTTTGCAGCTCATGTAAACGGGAAAGCCAGTCAAATCCTGGAAATGTTAAATGACTTGTCCAAGGTCACATAAGTAACAAATGTCAGAGCCAGGATTTCAACCCAGAAACACAGGCTCCAAATCAAATCTGCTTCCAAGTACGCCCCATTGCCTCCTGGCTTTCGGGTGATATGACCCACATGTGTAGAATTAGAGTCCTCAGCAGCATAAATAAAATCAGAGGACCAGAGAATCAGGAAGTTAAACCTAGAAGGGACTTTGGGGGTCATTGAATCCAACCCTTCATTTTTAAAATGGGGAAACTGAGGTTCAGAGAGGGGAGATAATTGGCCAAGTTCATTGAAACTCAGTTCTTTGGCCTCCAAAGGCAGTGTATTTTCATTTCTTTTTTTCTTAAATCCTCACCTTCCATCTTAGAATCAATACTATGTATTGGTTCCAAGGCAGAAGAGTGGTAAGAGCTAGGTGATGGGGGTTAAGTGACTTGCCCAGGGTCACACAGCTAGGAAGTGTCTGAGTTCAGATTTGAACCCAGGACCTCCTATTTGTCAATCCAGTGAGCCACCCAACTGCTAAGAGGCAGTGTATTTTCCAAGACACAACAATACTTTCCTGAGGAAAGTGCAAATATTATGCTATGAGAATCCAGAGAAATGAGAGATCATTTCAACTTCAGGCAGGAAGGATAAGAATAGACACAATGAGAAAGGCTATTCTATAGGGGTGGTCTTAATCGAGCTAAACTTGGAAGGATGGATAAGATTTCAATGGGGAGAGAGATGGAGGAAAGGGAGGCAACCTAGGTGTAAATTCCACTCATCCAACATTTATTAAGCCATCTATGGGCAAGGCACCAGGAAAGCAAAGACAAAAATAGTTCCTGCTCTGACCTCAAAAAGTTCTCATTCTACTGCTGGATAAAACACCTACACAGGGAGATAAATACAAATTAATTTTGGGAAGACTAGAATATTAAAAGCTAGAGAAATCAAAAAAGACTTCTTGGAGGAAATGGCATTTGAGCCACGCCTTGAAGGGCTCTAAGAACTCCAAGGGAAGGAAGGAGAAGGGATGAAATTCTAAGGAGGTAGAGAGAGCCTATGGAAAGGCAGAGAGGTGAGAGATAAACTGTAATGGTCAAGAGATCAAGGAATAACAAGTGGACCGGTTCAGAAGCAACATACTGTGTGTGAGGGCTTGTTATGTACAATCCACATGGAAAGATAGACTGAAGCCCACCCAGATGGTAAAGGACTTTAACTGTCCAATAGTTTATATTTTATCCTAAAGAAATAGGGAGTCATTGAAGGTTCTGGAGCAAGGAAGTAACATGCTCAGAACTGTGCTTTAGAAATATCAATTTTGCAGTTATGGAATTTGAAGGGAAGCCTGGGCATAAAGAAACAATTAGAAGGTTATCACAATAGTCTAGGTGAGAAGTGATGAGGGCATCATTTAGGGTGGCTATGGTGTTTCTGGAGGGAAGAAGATAGATGCTAGGAAGTGGATCTCATTGGATAGGATAGGTGGCTAGTAGAATGGTAGTACCCTGGACAGGAACAGGGAGTCAGAATGAGGGTCGAGTTCAAAGAGAAAGATGATGGATTCTGATTTGGACATAAATTTAAGAGGTCTATTGGGCTTCCAAAAAGAAATGTCCACTAGAGAATTGGAGATGAGGGATCAGATATGTAGATTTAGAAGTAATTTCACAGACAGTTGGAAAGAACTTCACGAGTCTTAAAAGCAAAGGATTAGAAAACTTAAATTCTCCATCCTCTTAAGCTCCTAGCATGTTTGTAGATCCCTTATGAAG
The DNA here is from genome assembly GCF_016433145.1 of Gracilinanus agilis. Taxonomy (NCBI): domain Eukaryota; kingdom Metazoa; phylum Chordata; class Mammalia; order Didelphimorphia; family Didelphidae; genus Gracilinanus; species Gracilinanus agilis. Next base: position 678,802,582 of record NC_058132.1, read on the forward strand.
TCAACATGTGAGACCCAAGGTAAGTCATTTAGGTAACTCATAAACACGATCCCCATACTTGAGTTTCCTCATCTGAACAATGATGGAATTAGACTCAATGATCTCCAAAGGCTCCTTCCAATTCTAAATCCTTGATCCATCTAATACAACCTACCTCTGGCCAAGAATCTCCTCAACTACATTTCTGAGAAATCATCCTTCAGTCCTTTAAGATCTCCATGAACCAGGAATCCACTACCTCCCAAGTGGTCTATTCCACTGGGTAGGAAGTGTTTTCCTTAAATCAAAATTCGAATTTGAAACCTGTAACCCCAATTTCAATGTCTGTCCCCAAAAGTACAACAGGTCTAATTCACATATTATGTGACAGGACTGGAGGTACTAGCACAAAGGTGATCGTTTAAGATCTGGGAGGAGAGGAGATTGTCAAGAAAAGTGTGCAGAGAGAAATGAAGGTCAAAGGCAGCAATTTGGAGAATGTCTAGGGCATACTAAATACTTAGGCATTTAGTTGACAGGAATAAGCAGGAGACAGAAGGAATAAGAGAAACAAGAGAAATCTGGGAACACAGTATTGTAGAGGCCAAGGAAACAGAGACAGAAGATCAAGGAGGAGAAGAATAGTTAGTTGTAGCAGGGCAGACAGACTAAGGAGTGAAAGATAAGCAAGAGAAAGCCAGAAGGGTAGATTGTTCTTTCTAGATGTTTTTAAATAGGAAAAAAGAAGAAAATGGTAGCTTAAAGGGGAAAGTTTTTCAGCTATCTTTCCTTTCCTTTTTTTAAAGAACAGGGGATGAAGCAGGAGAATGCTATACATAGTTAACTGCAGTAATGTACAATGATCAACAGTGAATAACCACTATTATCAGCAATGCAAGGGATCCAAGACAACTCCAAGGACCTCATGATGATAAAGAAGGCTTTCCACTGCCAAAGAAGGAACTGGTAGAGTCTGATAGAAGATTGAAGCATGCCGATCTTTACTTTATTTCTTTCATGGTATGAAAGGGAATTAACTCTTTGTTTATTGTAACTTAATCAAGCAAGAACTTGGAGTGCCCCTCCTTTCCCACTTAGTAAGGCACTTGAAGAATCTTTTACTAGAAAAGAAGTTCATACCCTCAAAGACCAGAAGTGGATCCCACAAGCTACTGCCGCCCTACCTCCACCCCAACCCTGGGCAGTGCTAGACAAATTAAGGAACTGTCTGGTTTGGTGACTGCTGGGTGGAGAAAAGTGCTTATAAGGTGAGATCCAACAGGAAGTCGGACATTCCCATTTCGGATTCAGCTTCGGATTTCAGTTTCCTGATTAGGACTTTGGATTATGGCAGACATTCAGATTCGGATTCTGCCTTGGTGACTCTGGCTGAAGAGGCACCCTTACTCTGGTGAGACTCTTGCCTCCTTGGCATTAGAGACTGCTTTTTGCAGCTCACCTCTTTGGCTTTGGTCTTTTGGTTGGTGAAATGCTTGGCTGGAGAAATGCTTGTGGGCTGGTGGAATTTGCACTCTGCAGTCTGGAGGCACTTGGATCCGGATTTAGGATATTTAGCTAGGCAATATTTCCTACTTCCTTCCTACATTTCCCTCTCTTTACTATCACTACTTTGCTATAATAAACATACTAAAGCTACTAACAAGCCTCGTTAATTTTTATAAACGGTGACCATAACCACTTTTTATAACTCTTAATTTGACCAAAACCATTTTTAACTCTTACAATGAGCTGTTGGGGGGCTAGGGATTTGTATAAGTGACATATGTCTTCTTGAAGAAGGTGATGAACATGGAAATCTATATTAAATGATAGCACATGCATATCCTCTATACTGTCTCAGGGAGAGAGGAGAGGGAAGAAGGGAGAGAATATGGATGACAAAATGTCAAAACAATTATTAAAATTGCATCTACATGTAATGTGGAAAGGAAAACTATCATTTAAAATTTTTAATAAAAAAAAGAATAGGGGGAAATTGATTCCATTTGAAGGACCATTTGTAGGGGCCATCAGAATCAAGAGACAGAAATGTATCACAGGGGGAGAAGGGTTGGGATTTGAATCCTGACTTTATTACTTATTACCTGTGTGGCCTTACCCTAGACATTCCACTTGCTCCCCCTTAAATTAGAAAGGTTAGATTAGATGACCTTGAAGATCCCTTCAAGCTCTAAATCGCAGATATGAAAATTAAAGATACAAGGGGGTAATTGTAAAGACAAAAGAACAGGAAGAATTGGACTTATGATTTTACCAATTGAGTAAACTTCTAATATAATATAATAAAATAAACTTCTCTACAATTTCTAGTCACAGAAAGTTGCCTAGAGCACCAAGATGTGAAATGACTGACCCAGAGTCACAAGAGACAGGCTTGAACCTAAGTCTCCTTGGTTTCAAAGTTAGCTCTCTATCTACTACATGTTTGCCTCAGGTAAATATAAAATTGGGTTTTCAGAAATTCCAAAAGACCTTTGATATCTAAAGAATAGGAGGTAACCGGGAATAGTAGATATTTGGAATCACAAAGAAGTGAATCCAAATTCTGTCTCAGACACTTACTAGATGTGGAATCCTAGTCCAGTCAATTTCTGAGCCTCAGTTTCTTCATCTGTAAAATAAGGGACTTGGTCTAGAGAATCTAAATCTATGATCCTATGGTTTTCATTTTTACTCATAAGGAGAGTGATATGGTCAGCAGCATGGTCCCAAGTTAGTTGAGGTCTGCCTTGGTCCAAGTCCAGTATTCAACCCCCTCTCCCACACTGCTGCTCCAATATCCCACCCTACACGCTTCAAAAACTGCCCTTTCTCTCAGGGACTCTAAATAGCTTGTACATACAGAGTTGCTTGCATGTTGTCTCCCCCATTAGAATGAGACTTCCTTGGGGATGGATGGGGGATTTTTTTTGCCTTTGTATTTCCAGTATAGAGCACAGTACTTGGCACAAAGCAAGTTTCCTTTCTGAAAAATCAGAAGTGGTTGATGCCCAGTGTGAGAAGAGAAATGAAATTAGGACAGGTCTAATGAAAGTCAGTGGTGGAGCTGATGTTTTCAGGGCTCTCCCCTCTCCTTTTTCCTTCCTTGTAGTTCATAAATGTTATTTGTGTCAACTGCCATGACATTTATCTTAACTCCTGCATTATTCCAATCCTACTCCCTTCACTAGAGAAAGATAGCACCTATATGTCGCTGCAACTTCCCCTTTTAAAAAGAAAGCTCCTGGTTTGGAAAGCTGCCAGACCAGGCCAAGTTCTGTAAATCAAGTATCAGACATCTGCCCTACTGGAACCACAGGTTCAAATCCCCACATGGGTGCAGAGCCATCTACAAGAATATGTTCTTATCTACAGGTAGGGGAATGTGGGATGGAAAGATTCCTATAAAACAGATAAAGGATATCTCTTTAGAAAACAAGAGAAATTTCAACCTTAGGGTCTCACACCTTACTCAGAGTAGTTATAATAATTCTTATTGTTCTTGGACACGAGCTAAGCTTTCTTGTGTCAGGGACCCTCTTTAGTCTAGTAAAGCCCAAGGAGGGAGCCCTTCTCAGAATAATGTTTTGAAATACATAAAATAAAATACAATAGAATACAAAGGCTACCCATTTTACTGAAATACAGTTATCAAATAAATTTTTTTAAACAAGAACATGAACCCCAGCCTTGGACTAGATGCTGCCTGGTGAAAAGCCCAAATATCTTCAGATGTCTTTGCCTCCAATACAGCCTCTGCCCTAAAAGAGGTTATTAATGAACCGCATCTCGAGGTTTCTGTGCCATACTTACCTGATAATGAGCTTGAGCTTGCTGGGCCGAGTTCAAGGTGACATTACAGAGTTTACAGTACAGGGGCCTACATAGCTCCTCCAGGGCAAAATCTGGCTCCACGGCCCCAGCTCGAGTAAGCTCCTGTGCCCTGGTCAGGGGCAAAGTGGCCTCCAGCCCCAGAGGTCTCTGCGAGGACAGCAAAAAGGTGGCTCTTGACCTGGTGGCCACTGACATAGGAGAAGAGGGTGAAAGCTGCTCAGGGGAAGGAAGTCCGGTATGCTGCAAGAGGATCATTGGGCAGGAGGGTGGGCATGCTCCAGGGGCCAGGAGAGAGCCTGATCTTCAGATCTGAATCAAGGAAAAAGAGAGGAGACAGTGGCATTAACAACAGAAAAGACACTTAAATGTTTGGGCATATGTGCTACGGACTTAAAACAAATACTTTACAGATACATAAACAAGAACAAAACAGCACCAGCCCTCAAGGAGCCTCCATTCTACTGATGGAAAATAGCCACACATAAATAAATACAGGGTCCAAGCCACACCAAGAATTCCAGTGAAAGGAATTAGGAGAGTCTTTTAAAGGAAGTGATCTTTGAGCTAAGCATTGAAGGGAACCAGGAAACAGAGAGCAAAAGGAAGAGCATTCCAGCACTTCCAAGAAAAGGAATGGATTAGATGGATCATGAGGTTTGAATAACCACCAAAGAAAAGTCTGCCTGGTATTGTAGAAAAGCTACCAATTCTGCAGTCAGAAGTTGTTCAGTCCTTGTTTGGTTGCATCCAACTTTTCATGAATGACCTATTTGGACTTTTCCTGGCAAAGATATTAGAATGGTTTGCCATTTTCTTCTCCAGATCACTTGACAGATGAGGAAACTGAGGCATGGAATGAAATGATTTGCCCAGAGTCACAGCTCTTAAGTGTCTGAGGCCAGATTTGAACTCAGGTCTTCCTGACTCCAGGCCCAGCACTCCGTTCCCTATACTACCTAGCTGCCCCTTGAGTCAGAGGACGACCAAGGTTCAAGTCCCACCTTTGACACTTATCACTTCCATTCCTCATGAAATGAGGGACTTGAACTTATAACACCAGCTTGTGACTCTGAGAAAATTATTTGATGTCTCTGGGCCTCAGTTTCCTCATTTGTAAAAAAGATGGAATTAGATATCCTCTGAGGTCCTTTCCAGCTCTCCATTATGAGGCCTATGATGCCATATGACAACCCAGCATTTCTGTATTATTATTTTTTTCTGAATTAACAAACCAGCATCTGGGCTAGACTCTTGCTTTTTCATATGTCGGGAAAAATTCTAATTCTTTCATTCTTTCCTAATAAAAATCCTCAAGATTCAGCTCTTTGTGGAACTTTCCACTTTACTGGGGTATGATTACCCTCCTACTTTTAACCCACTTGAGCATAAATAAGGTTTGATTTCAGTCCACCAGTTCCATCAGCTGCCCTACTGGCCCGCCAACATATTAATGGTGCTTCATCCATGGCTAATTAAATCTACAAATCATGGAGCTGAAAGGGACAATAGAGGTCACTTCATCTAGACCTCCCCCCTCCCCCAGGCACCACAAAACCCAAAAACCATTCTAATCATCACCCTAATGACCATAAAGGCAATTATGAATCCCTACCAGATGACCTTGGCAATATGGTTAGAATTAACTTGTCAAGAAAGTTAATATGTTTCTCATGACCTCCATAGTGGGGCCCTTCCAAGTTGGGTGGTTACTATCTCTTTCTTAGAGGTCACATAAGGGGGAATAAAAGACCTTGCCTAGAGTCAGCCTGTGGCAAGACAAAATGAAACTTACTCCCTTTACTAAGCCAATGATTCCTAATCAATATAGTCACTAACACCTTATTGTTTAAGAATATATTCCATAAGGGGCAGCTAGGTGACTTAGTGGATAGAGAGCCAGGACTAGAGAAAGGAGGTTCTGGGTTCAAATTTGACATCAGATACTTCCTAGCTGTGTAACCCTGGACAACCCCTATTGCCTAGCCCTTACTGATCTTCTGCCCTAGAACCAATCCATACTATTGATTCTAAGACAAAAGGTAAGGGTCTTTTTTTTTTTTTTAAACCCCTGTGCTTCGGTGTATTGTCTCATAGGTGGAAGATTGGTAAGGGTGAGCAATGGGGGGTCAAGTGACTTGCCCAGGGTCACACAGCTGGGAAGTGGCTGAGGCCGGGTTTGAACCTAGGACCTCCTGTCTCTAGGCCTGACTCTCACTCCACTGAGCTACCCAGCTGCCCCCAAGGGTCTTTTTTTTTAAAGAATATATTTTTATAGAATCTTCTTCCCTTGCAGGATCTCTTTTTTTTCCCCCTTCCTCCAGGGGTTACAACCTCGATAATTTCACAGTTGTATAGAATTTAAGAGTTAAAAATGTTTTTAGAGGCCATTAGTTAGTCAAAGCAGTATCTATCAGGAATATGCTAAGTTCTGGGGTTACAAAGAATGACAGAAAACAGTCCCTGACCTCAAGTCGTTCAGTCTAATAGAGAAGACATGCCAACAAATACACGTAAGCAGACATATACAGAATAAATTGAAGACTGTCAACAGAGGGAAGGCACTTAAGTAAAGGGACATCAGGAAGGGCTTCTTATATCATACTTCAAGAAAGGGGATTGGGAAGGGCTTCCTATATAAAGTCAAATGAAGGAAGCTAGGGAAACTCAGGGGCAAAGCAAGGAAGATGAAAATTTCAGCGATGCAGGAGAGTCACTAAAAATGCTTGAAGTTCAGAGATAAGGTATTTTGTGCAAGAAACAACAAGGAAGCCAGCATCCCTGGATGGTAGAATACATGGAAGTAAGTAAGGTAGAAGAATGGAAAGCTTGTGAGGGGAATCAGGTTAAGAAAGGCTTTGAATGCCAAATAGAAGATTTTATATTTCAGCCTGGAGGTAACAGAGAGCCTCTTGAGTTTACTGAGATGGGAAGGAGAGGGACACTTATGGAAGATCCCTTTAACAGCTGAGTATGAGATCAACTGGGATGGGGAAGAAACTTGAAGCAGAGACCAACCAGATGACTATTGCAATAATACAGGCATGAGGTGATAAGGGCTTGTACTGGGTAGATGGCAAGAAGGGGGCACAGAAGACAGATGTTACAAAGGTAAAGTGAACAGGAATTGGGGAAAAAACTGGATATTAGGGATAAGGAAGACTGAGAAGTCCAGGATGATTTCTAGGTTTCAAGCCACAGTGACTGAGTACATTCTACAATAATAGGGAAATTAGAAGAATAAAGGATTTGGAGGGAAAGGGAATGAGTTCAGTTTTGGACACATTGAATTTAAGAGACCTAATAGGCAGTTTAAGATGTCTAAAAGAAGATGGGAAACTGGAGATCATGTTAAAATCAGATAAGTAGATCTGGACCATCACTTCCAACTAGCACCTTAACAAGAAACCTCTCTATACAATGATAATAACAAAAATAATTAAGAATCCTATTTATATACCACTTTTTGGTTTACAAAGCATTTTACATATATCATCTCCATTGAATTTTACTACAGCCTTGTGAGTAGTTGTTATTACTATCCCCATTTTACAGCTGAGGATACCAAATTTAAGAGAGGCTAGGTGATTCACCAAAGTTCATACAGCTAGTTGAATAGCAAAGTCTGGATTCACACCTAGGGTCCATTGCACAGTCTTCACTCTTAATCTTTCCCCTTCTTCACTAAGTAACTGCTTAGTCAAATATCTTCCCCCCCCCATCATGTGACCCTAAGATTCTTTAAGAAGCAACACTTGGAGTGCAGAGACTCAAATTCTGCCTCTGTGCTCAACTGCCTCATCTGCAAAATGGAGAGAATATTTGGACTGAAGGGCAGTTAAGTGGCTCAAGGGATTGAGAAATGGGAGGTCCTAGGTTCAAATCTGGCCTCAGACACTTCCTAGCTGGGTGACCCTAGGCAAGTCACTTAAACCCCATTGCATAGCCTTTACTGCTGCCTTAGAACCAATACATAGTATTGATTCTAAGATGGAAGGTAAGGGTTTAAAAAAAATATTTAGGCTGCCTGTCTCATGAGATTGTTTTGGGGATCAAATAAGATAATGTACATAGAGTGTTTTGAAAATCTTCAAGTGCTATATAAATGTCACCTATACTCTCACTTCTAGCCCTTTCATTCTTATCTCTGCCATAATCTCTCCTATAAGTCTAGCATGAACCATAGATTACCTTTTAGAGTTTCCTCAAAACACAATCTTGGGACCCTCTGTTTACTCCACTCTTTAACCATCCTTAACCTTAAAACCTCCTTCCTCAGTCACCAAGTCTGGCTATTTTAAGCATCTGAAACACAATGTTGAAATTTCCATCTGTATTGCAAATGTGGGCATGTTTTAATTCAGACAGACTTTGTAAATGAAGATACAATTCCGAAATACCAAAAACTCACCACCTAATAGGTTCTCAAAGCCAAAGTGACCTTGGGCAAGTCCTCTAACTTCTGTGGCCCTTCCTGCCCTCACCTGTGAAACAAAGAGGTCAGACTAGATGACCTGTGAGAGTCCTTCCAGATCTAAATGTACTATTCTCAAAAAAATTTCAATAGGAGAAAAAAAAATTAATGAAATGGCCAATCTTAGAAATGGGGGAGGAAGGGAGTTATGAACTCCAGGACTGCTGCTTTCTAACCTTTGTGACTCTGGATTTGTCTCCTGTGCCTCACTTTCTACACCTTCAAAATGAGAGCATTGGCCTATGTGGTCTCTTAAGATCTCTTCTGGTTCTCAATCCTACTATTTTAAACCCTTACTGTCTGTCTCAGAAAAAATACCATGTAATGGTTCTAAGGCCGAAGAGCAGTAAGGGCTATGGCAATGAGGGTTAAGAGACATTCCCAATAAAAAATGTGTGTGTGTGTGGGGGGAACTTTCTCAGGGTTACACAGCTAGGAAGTGTCTGAGGTCAAAATTGAACCCAGGACCTCCCATCTCTAGGCCTGGCTCTCAACCCAGCTGCCCCCACAATCCTACTATTTATAACAAGACTTGTTTTAATGGCAAGGTCTAATATATGCACATATATGTTACATGTCCATTAGTGTGTGTGTATGTATAAATATATATATATATGCATTTTTATATGCACTGAAGACATAGATTTAAAACATGTCAGATGATCCCCACCACCCCTCCCCAATCAGGTTAATCCCCTCAATTAAATCAGGCAGAAACTTAATTGAGCAGATGGAGAACCATCACCCTGGAAGGGAGAAGCAGAAAAGGATTTTTTTTTTCCCCAATGGACATCAGAACAAAAAAGGTTGGTTAAGAAGGAAAGAAAGTTTAACAATCCAGTAACAGTGAACCAATGCCAACACATGATATTAAGAAAACAAGTTGCCAGTGAATGCCCAAATATTATGTCATCAGGAAAGCTGTCTCGATGGCTAGTCAGCAACAACTATAATACAAAGCCAGGCTAGCAAGAGAGGTCAAAACAAAGGCAGGGTCTGTGGGAAATTTCCAAAAAAGAAACAAACTGAATTGCTAAAGAGAAAGTTTGGCACATGCCTTCATTTTTTTTTTTTTCTTAACTCATTCCTGTTTAGGAGAACAAGGGCAAATTCTAGGATGTGTCTCCCAGTGTGGTCAGCTGCTCTTCAAAGGGGGTTCCTCTTGGGCATCAGAGGTAAAACGGTGCCCGTCTGCCTTAAGAAGAAGCAGTCACCCTAATCCAAAGCTGCCCTGCCAGAATAAGGATTTGCCCAATTCCAGATTTATTTTTAACATTTGCTATATAGCTGTTTTTTAAAAAGAAAAAAAAAAAGGATTTCATCTGGCATATTGGCATCACTTCTAAAAATATACACACAGGGAACAACTATATCCAAGGTTGGAGAGTTTTAATAACGTCGAATAAGGTTAAAACAGAAAATATCTGAAAAGGATGCAGGGGAAATGAAAAACAGAGGAGGGCATTCAGCACATAGTAACCATTTCGGTACAAATAGTGTATGCAGGGCCAAGGAGCCAGGCATGGTAACTTAGGTAAGTTTTCATCAGCTCTTAAAGACGACGACCGAGAAAGATTCACAGATGCAGACCTGGGAAAGAAACTTAGAATTCAGCTACCTCCAACCTCCCTTTACACCGCCTCCCCCCCGCCCCCATTTTACTGAGCTACAAGAACTGAGGCCCAGAGGGGTGACTCGAGTCCCGGGTGGGAAAATCTCAGCTGCCCAGAGTAAATGGAAGCACCCACGGTTAGCCTCCAGGCTTCCAAAACTGGCCTCAGCGCCCCCCCCACACACACACACACGATTATATTTTGGCCTGAGACGAGGGGCTTCCCCCCCTTCAATCCAGGGGGATTCTCAAAGGGTGAGTTAAAGAAAATGCTGGTCCCTCCCCCAAGGGGTGCAGGTCGGAAGGATGCCGAGATAAGAAGGGAGGAAGGGGGGCGTTACTCAGAGGTCGCCAGAGGCATCCGAAAGTGGGGGGCCGGGGTCCTCCCAAGGACAGCTCTTGGAGAGAGCCCGGGCGGCGCCGACCCACAAGCAGCAGAGGGAAGGCTGCCTTCTTCCAGCCTGGCAGTGTCAAAGGCGAACACGGCTCCGAGTGGGACGGCGGTTTAAATCTCCAGGGTGTCCTGGGGGGCTGCCCAAACACACACCTGAATCGGATGAGGCAGCCACCCAGCCGGCTGGGAGGGGGAAGCCCAGCACCACCACCTCACCTGCGGGGAATTGCAAGCCAGAGCGCGCGCCAGCCGCCCGAGACCAAACAAAAGTCACGTGGAGCGCCCGAGAGCAGCCCCAGCCCCCAGACGGCGGCCCGAGCGCCCACCCCCACGGTCCAGCTCCTCGGCGGAGCGGTGCCGGGCGCCCAGCCCCAAGCCAACGAGCCCCGACCGCATCGCACTTACTGGGGCGCTGGCACGGCGGCGGAGCTGGGGATCTCCGTGCGCCCCGAGCCGGTCCGCCCCGCACATCCCGGGCCAGGCGAGGCGATGCGCTCGGGCCGCCTCCGCGCCCTCCCCCGGACGCCCGAGGCTCCCGGCTCGGGCTCCGGCAGCGCTCGGGGAAGTCAGCGCCACCGGACACGGATGGAAACAGCTGCAGGAAGTGACTGCAGAGGAGCCGGGGAGGAGGAGACAGAGGAGGAGACTCCGACCGGCTGACTGGGGAGGGGGCGAGCAGCGGCGCGGCGGCGCACAGCGCGGAAGAGGGAGGGGGAGAGTGAAGGCTGGGCTGAAGCGTCAGAGGCCGGAGGGAAGGGGCGGGGGAGGGAGAGAAAACGAGAAAGAAGAGGAGGCAAAGGGGGAAATGGAGGAGGAGCCCGAGCCTCCACACCCGAGAAGGGAAGGCTGAGGCCTCTCTGCTGGCCGAGACCGTGTCGGTGACGGTGACCCCAATCCCGAGTCCAGAACTGAGCCGTTTGGGGCCAGCCTGGCAGCTATTCTGAGACGACGGAGCGTAAGCTCCTAGAGGGCAAGAACCGCTTCCTTTCTCGGCTTCGCCCCGGATCTAGCACTGTGCCTGCCATGGGGGGGGGGGGGGGGATGGATTTCATTCCCGGGGGGAAAACCGCACCCCAAATGCTCGGGTGGGGAGTGAAAAATAGCAACCAGCTTTTATAGAGCCCTTTAAAGTTTGCAGAGCACTTTACAAATATTCATTTTGTCACTTTATCCTCACAACCACCCTGGCAAGTAGGTGTTCTTAATATCCTCATTTTATAAGTAGGAGAAAGGATGCTGACAGGTTAAATGACATGCCCAGGATCACACAACTAGTAAGCGTCTTGAGGTTGGATTTGAACTCAAGTCCTTCCGACTCCAGGTCCAGTGCTGTAAAAATAAAATGTAAAAGACCCTCCAACAAAAACCTTTATAATTACAGACGTTTCTATAACTTTATGAAAGCTTGAAAAAACTTTATGTAAACAGTTCCATGTTCAACTCGGGACAATCCTGTGATTGCATCCCGACTTATGGGCCTGTCTAGCCTATCCCCAGCACCATGTCTGGCACATATTTTAGATTTGTGACAGATTATGTCAGAGATTCCTGCTGTGGAACAAAGACTGGCAACTACTGTGCAATAATTCCCCTTTTATATTATCCCCATTTTACAGGTAAGAAAACTGAGGCTACTCAAAGAGGTGAAATGATTTGTCATACAACTGCTATGAGTTAACTGGACTAGAGCCCAGTTTTCTTCTGACTCCAGATCTAACACTTTCAGCTTTTCTTATGAGCCTGACATGTCATATAATTTGAAGATGTTCAACATGTGTACCTTTGTGATAACTCAATTTGGGGTGTAAGGTCCTCAAAAGTTTTTTTACAATGATAATCAAAGGGTTGAATTTTACATGATTGTAGCAAATGCTTACAAAGTTCCCTGCTATCTGTGGACTTATTTCTGGGCTAAAGTGCTAGCATGAGATTTCTATTAAAGCCCAACAACCCCACCTGATCCTGCTTGACATTCCCCATAGTAACTGAAATTTTCTTTATATGACTAACTATATATAGTTATATAACTAACTAGAGGTAGAAAGATACCTCTAGTTGTCTAATTATACTTTAAAAGAAAAAGGGTGTAGAGTATCTTTGCTGGCATTTTTCTTACAAAGAATCACGGGCACTTATCCTTAGAACTAGAAAGAAATTAAGATATTTAACGCATCATGGTATAGTATAGACATATTGATATTTTCTATGAAATATTTAATGGATTTGCTATCCCTTCACAACAACTTTCTATTCCATTCAACAAAGATACATATGGAAGGCACCAGGTAAGGCAAAAATGAGTTAGTCCCTTTCTTTGAGGACCTTACACTCTGCTTCTAAATTATAAAGAATAGTCAGTGTTGTTTGGCTGGTTCAAATAGAAAATAGTTTATGTTTAATAAGAAAGGAGATGGATGCAATAGTCAAACTGAGTTTTTATAGGCTGAGATAGTCAATCAGTTCATAGTATTGATTATGGCAGTTCAATTAATTCATTACCATTGGACAAATACAAATTATCTCCTTGATACTTTGAGGCATCCATGATCTCACTAATGTGGCTACTTCTGCCAGTGCTACTAATCACAAACCATCTATGCTTGCCCATGGGTTCCTAAGGCTCAAGAACTCATTCTCCCATTTTCCTTTACTTTCTCCCAAATGGTAAGACAAGGTTAAAGACATATTTGGGTCAAAGGAAATAAAGGGAAATCCCTCATACTTAATAGAAGTTGGTCTTTAGCACCCTGGGCCCCACCATGAATTTATTAAATAAACTGGAGAAATCTCTTTTCCCATAAACCTTCTCTCCTCTCACTTTCTCAAACCCTCTAATCTCATAAAATTAAATAACCATCAATGTTATTGGTTATAAAATATAATAGTGTAACAAATAATACTAAAACATTTAATTAGTTCAACAATGTATCACAATGCAAAAAATCACCAACAGATTTACCTCTAAGCACTAACTTTAACTGCTGACTTCTACCCACTTATGGAAACCCAATCCCACCCTTCAGTTCTGAGGATAGTAGTCAGTCTTTTAACAATTCCTCAGAAAGTTCTCTGATTTTCTCTGCAGCAGGAAGCAAACAGAGTTCTATCAAGAAATGTCTCTTCAGTTTTTCTCAAAGACAACAGTTAACTCCCTCATTATCTCAAGCAAGTTTTCTTAGCCTTCTCTATGGCTTAGTCTTTTTTGAACTACTTAGCTAACATATCAGAGACAGGACCTGGATCAGATATTCTTCTTTCCAAGGCCAAACTTCTACAACCATGTTGTTTCTCGAATCTTACTCTTACTAGACTTATTTCCAAAACCTTTCACTAGTTTTAGTTGTTTCTCCTAAGTCCTATCCAAGTGAGAATTCTTCACTATCAGGTTTCTTTTTATAACTTTTTTATCCATGGATACATGATTCATAATGTCTCCCTCCCCTCTTCCTTCCCCCATCCCAGAGCTGACAAGCAATTCCACTGGGTTATACAACATATATTATCACTCAAATCCTATTTTCATATTATTCTTTTTTATAATAAAGTAATCTTTTAAAACCCCAACTCACATACCCATATAAACAAGTGATAAATCAAATGTTTTCTTCTGCATTTCTACTCCCACAATTCTTTCTCTCGATGTGGATAGCATTCTTTCTCATAAGTCCATTGGGATTGTCCTGGATCATTGCATTGTTAATGGTAGCAAAGTCTATTACATTTGATCATCCCACAATGTTTCAGTTACTGTGTAGAATGTTCTCCTGGTTCTGCTTATTTCACTCCTCATCCAGGTCATGGAGATCTTTCTAGTTCTTCTAGAAATCAAGCAGTTCATCATTCCTTATAGCACAATAGTGTTCCATCACCATCATATACTACAATTTGTTCAGCCATTCCCCAATTAAGGGACATTCCCTTATTTTCAAATTTTTTGCCACTACAAAAAGCACAGCTATAAATATTTTTGTACAAATAGGTCTATCCTAATTTTTTAAAATCTCTTTGGCATACAAACCTAGTAGTGGTATTGCTCGACCAAAGGGCAGGCATTCTTTTAAAACCCTCTGGGCATAATTCCAAATTGCCTTCCAGAATGGTTGGATAATTCACAATTCTACCAGCAATGCATTTTCACTATCATTTTTGACACACAAAGTGTAATGTTTCAGGGTTTTAGTCTAGTGTTTAGGACTTCTTTTTACCTATGCCTTCAGTTCCTTCCTAAGAACTCCATATAAAGTAACTAGACTGGTTTCAGAATATTCCCAACAGTGTCTTCTTTTCATCATCCTGCTTCATTTTGAAAGAGGAAGTTTTATTTTCTATTTAGCAATTAAAACTCTTTTAATTTTTATTAATGTTAGGCATACCACCCAGCACCATCTATGAAATACCCATCTAATTTTATGCTGTGAGCATCTTGGGCTTTCAGAACAGCTCTGGCCCCTTAATGGGTGGGAATGATGTTTGGATGTTAGTCTGAGGTTTGTATCTATGTTATCTCATCAAATGTCAAACACACAAACTCCACATTCTGCTCTTGAGTGCACTTGGGTCCAATTGGTCAATAGCTGTAATAAATATAGACATGTATCTGTGACGTGGTACTATTGGTGTTCATATATCATGTTGCTGTAAATTCGATTCCCAAGAATCTTTCAGAAAAGAAGTTCTGCCCATTCTCCTACTTTTCAGTAACCATGATACAATGGGAAAAGCTCTAGCTTTGGAGGCCTTAGGTTCAAATCTTGTCCCTGTTAATTACTACATATATGACTTTGGACAATTAATCTAACCTCTCTAGGATTGGATTACTGAGGCCTCTCTGAGTCTCAATTTCCTCTTCTATAAGATGAAGGTATTAAATTAGATGACTTCTTTCCCTTACAGTTCTAAATCTATGATCCTTTATACATGAGCATCTGCCTTCAAGTCTATGAATCCAAGGGAGAAGAGGATGTCCTCAGCTTGCTTTCCTAGTCCATTTTTTTAATTGAAATTTTTTTAATTAATTAATTTAGAATATTTTTTCATGGTTACATGTTCTTTCCCTCCCCGCCAACCCCCGCATGGCCAACATGCAGTTCCACTGGGTTTTACATGTATCATTGATCAAGACCTATTTCCATATTATTGACAATTGAACTAGGGTGATTGGCTAATCCATTCTTAAGATGTTTAAGAAGGCATTTTCTTCTCTCCCAGCCTGCTCTCTATATGATGAAGTTCTCCCTGAAATAACTTTACTGACTTCAGAAGCTTATCATATCTCATCTTCAGTTTCCTTCTTTCAAGTCCAATCAGGTACATTTGTAACTTCCCTGACATCTAGCAACTCAGATTAACAAAAATCGTAATAGTAATACTGGTTCAGCATGTATATAACTTTAAGGTTTGCAAAGCACTTTTCATGGATAATCTCATTTGATCCTTACAACAACCCTGGGAGGCAAGTACTCTTATTACCCCCCTTTTACAGATGAAGAAACTAAAAATGAAAAATATTGAATGGCTTCCTCAGGGTCACATAGCTAGTAAGTGTCTAAGGCAGAATTTGAACTCAGATCTTCTTGACTCCAAGTCCAGAGGTGCCATCTAACAGCTCTTACTCAAGACAGCCTAACAGCATCTAGTTCTTCTGGCTTCATTGCTCCCTCTACCCTAACCTCTGGAATAATCTGTACTTCATGACAGAAGGTAGAGAGAAACTGAATATAATAAGTGTAAATTCTATGCTGCCACATTGCTTCCCTAACCTATCTAGGCATTCAGACCCTTTGACATCAGGGTCTTCAGATTTGGGACCACAACCGAGATCAAAAGTTAGTCTTTAAAGATTTCCCATTAGTACCAATTCTCCACATCATTGGTATGCCCTTGATGTTATATTGTTTAGTGGCATGTCATATCTAGATCTTGAATATTTCCTTTCTAAATGGGGCTGACATCTCTCCTGAGAAGTTTTGTAACATGACTTCTGGTTTGTATCCAATCTTCTCTTGCTAGTTATCAAATCACCTTCCCCACCCCACATGTAGGCATTTCATAACATCTTCAGACAAGTCATTCCTCTTCAGGAGAGTTCTGAGCTTGATTTCTAGATCTTTCTTGTTTGTAGGAAGTCTAGTGACCAATTTCTTGGTATTTTCCCTAACTTCTGCCTCTCCACAGATGGTAAAAGACTGTTTCAGCTAAATTAAAAACCAGAGACATGACTTTGTCTTTCCTTATTGGGTTCAATAAGTATGTTGCATCTCCCCAAATAATTTGTTACACCATGAATTACCCTCAAGGTTCTTGTTCTCAGTACCAGGTAGCATTCTTAGTATCAAAAATCCCATATGGTGGTTCAGTTCTAAAGCTTCTCACTAATGCTTCAAAAATTTAACAGAGAGGTACAGTCCAACATAACAGACTTCTCTACTAGCAGCAATGCAAGAATCCAGAGTAAGGCTGGGGGGCTTATGAGAAAGAAAACTAGCCACATTCAGAGGAAGAACTGTGGGAGGAGAAACACAGAAGAAAAACAACTGCTTGAACACATGGGCTGATGGGGATATTATTGGGGATGTAGACACTAAACGATAACTCTAGTCCAACTATCAATAATATGAAATTAGGGCTTAATCAATGATACATGTAAACCCCAGTGGAACTGTGCTTCGGCTAAGGGAGGTTAAGGAGGTTTGGGGGAGAGGGAAAGAACATGAAATTTGTAACTATGGGAAAATATTCAAAATAAAAATAAAAATGAAAAAAAAATTAACAGAAAACCCTGGGGTGGGGGGGATTGGAAGGGGAGGAGTTGTGTTTGGTTAATTAAAGTGACAATTGACACCACCAAGCAACAGATAGCAGTATTTGGCATAAAGCTATGAAGAATGATGCAAAACAACATAGATAGCATAAAAGTAAATGTACAATGAAAAAAGTGGGTCTGACCAGAAGGGAATCCCAGTAGGAATGAAAAAATAACCCCCCAAAATCCTTAAGGTAAAATCCCAACCAAAGAAAATATCTCAAGATAAGAAATATCTCTAAAAAGAATATCCATAAAAATATTTCCCTGGGAAGCCCTAAATGCAGTGCACACTTTCCAGCAGCAGAGGGGGCCCGCACACATCAGTCACTCTCCTTGTGCTTCTCTCAGGTTCATCTCACAAGTGGTATCTTATGCCAGTTTAGGAATTGTAAGGACATCGTCCAATCAAAAAGGCCAGCTTGAAACCCAATTCCACTGACTCCTTCAATTTGTCCCTCACCTGCTGAGTTTCAATGAAGATTGTTGACAAAAAACATGGTGGAAAAGAACTTCAATCAGAATAGTAGAAATAAGTTAGATTCAAAGCGTTACACCCTCAAGATGAATTAGCAGCCTGTAAGCCTTTCAATTTCTCTGTTATCAACCTGAAAAGAGACAGGCAGGGGAAGTCTCATAGTTCTTCCTAGTCACTCAAATGCAGATGTGGGCCAGGCTTCACTCAGAACTTTTCTCTCACACTCACACTGGACACAGTAATCAACTTCTATCAATGCAATGTAGGAACTCAGGACCACTTTGTTGGTTCCTATCCAGATGGAATCAGATGTTGAGCAAGCTGTAGTTTCACTTTCAGGTGCTTGGACTTCTCCCCACTCTCTAGCTCTCTAGCTCTCTTTCTCCATTATCGGGTTTAAGCATTTAACTAAATCTCTATCCTGTTAATAATGAGCAGGTTTGGGGATGCTGGTAGCCCAAGCCACTGAGCCACACTACCAGGGAGATGGAGGCTGGTGGATCTCTTAGATTAGAGAATTCAAGCCTGCAGTGGGCAAGGCTGTTCAGGTGGGGATCTGAACTATCTGGCACCAATAGAGTGAACCCCTCCCAACCCATACCTCCAGGTCCCCATCTTCCTGGGAAAAGAAGAACAAGTCTCTAAAAAAAAGAAAACAAAATACAAAAACCAGACAAGTCTGAGGCAGTTTCCAGAAAGGATGTTAAAGCTGTTTGGGCATCGTTGTCCCACCAAAACAGATGAAGAAGAGGCACGCACAAGCTGTCAGGAGCAGGGCATCACTTCCCTAAACTTTATCCTTATGTTCAAAATCAAACTGCTTTAAAAAAAAAATCCTCTCAGTCCCAATTCATCTCTGCTACTCACACAAACAAGCTTCCAGTCATACTCATGCCTGAAGCTCTGTGGCAGGGGTACCAGATAGCACGTTCAAAGATAACAAATTTTAAGGCACTACATAAATGTTGTTTCATTCATAGGCTGTCAGCTGTGCACATCATTATCCTGAGATCATTGCCCTCAAAGGTAAAACTAAAACTCATTGATGAATACCTTTGATAACAATCATTATCACTTTGGACACAGAAGGATGTGTAAAACTGAAATGACCACTGGGGCCCTTGCCAGACCTGATTTTAATGAATTTCTCTTATCCCTCCCCCCCCCACCAAAAAATTACCTTGTGTGTGTATATATATGTGTGTGTTATATGTACATATAACATAAACATGTTTATATGTAGTATTTTGTATATATGTACATATTTTGCCCTCCCCAAAAGTATATATTTTGTATAAACATACATGCACACACGTAAACATATAAAGAAGTGTGCCTCATAAAGGTACAGTAGATTTGAGTTTTGAATGAAGGAACAATAACTTAATGACGAAAGCTAGCCAAAAGGAGATTGGACTCTCTCTGGGTTAAAAAGAGGGTTCTCCTCCATTAGAGGTCTTCAGGTAGAAGATGGATGGCTACTTGTGAGGATATTGCATGTTTCAGGTATGGCTTGGACTAGGTACCTCTGGGTGACCCCTCCAGTCATGAGACTCTATGATTGTATAACCTTGTCTTACCTTGTAGGGTTTCTGGTGGCCACAAGCAGTGACAGCTTTCTTCTTCCCTTTTTTTTAATGCAATTTCTTATTTGCCTTCTAAAATAAATTTCTCTTTTGACTATCATAGGAATTTGGTAAGTCAGTTTATTCTCACCTATAGGCTATGACTATAAAGGAACTAGACTGGTTTCAGTAAGCCACATTTAAAAATCTCCCACCATCTAATAATAACCAGTGCTGGTTTTCCCAGCCAATGCAACTGAGCCCTTCCAGCTGGTCAGTAGTCCAACCCAGCAGAGACAAAGTAGAACATTCTTTATCCATTATGATTTCACATTTCTATGGCGCTTCAAACTTTACAAAGTGCTTTCCTAATAATGCCAGGATTATCTCCATTGTGCAGAGGAAGCTGGAGGGATTCCCTACAGATAGCAAAGACCTTTAGATGCCACTGATTATGGATGGCATTGTGTTAATTGCATCAAGCCCTAATAGCATTGGTGAACCTTTTCCATTCGAGGGCCCAGAGGGCAAATTCAAGCTGTCTGTGAGGCCCCACAATACCAGAGAGAACTGGGTGAGAAAGTGCTTACTTTGGGCAGCTGTACAGAGGGGTGGAGCATGCAAAAAAATGTCCTCAGGTGCTGGGAAGAGGGGGAACAGAGCAGCTTCCCAAGTGCCAACTGCACACGTGCCACATCTTCACCAATGCTGTCCTAGGATGTAGCAAAGCCTCCTAAAAGAGATCAAAAATCACTATAAAAGAGGGGTTCAACCAGCAACCACGAACTAAAGTTTTAAAACCCAGTGGATATATATATCGACCAATCACAAAATTTCCTCACAAAATCCAAAAGTAATTATGAACAAGATTTTTTTCAATTGTGTAGCTTTCCTTTAGATTTCAATTATTTTAATACAAAAACATGTTATCTGCAATCATGATTTTCTACATGAAATCTCATAATGGCCTTCATTTTTTTTTACAGTCTTAGGCTTTATGTTATTAACTATGATAACCAATAAAAACAAGATAAACTGCTGAAAACTAGCATTTTACCAGTTTTAGTCTTTTTTTAATAAAATATGGAAGCAAAACTTAAAAAAAAAACCCAGTGGATAAAAAATAATGACTCTCTGGACTTTGATAGGAAACAATGCATATTTTGTATTGTTTGCCCATCAAGATGTGTGGCATGCATTTAGGTGTCCATGCATGCATTTATGGCAGTTAGACAATAAAAATGAATTAAATGGGGGCAGCTGGGTAGCTCAGTAAATTGAGAGTCAGGCCTAGAGACAGGAGGTCCTAGGTTCAAATCCGGCCTCAGACACTTCCCAGCTGTGTGACCCTGGGCAAGTCACTTGACCCCCATTGCCCACCCTTACCACTCTTCCACCAAGAGCCAATACACAGAAGTTAAGGGTTTAAAAAAAAAAAAAGAAAGAAAAAAATTAATTAAATGCCTACTATGTAGCAGGACCTATGCTAGGTGCTGGGCACAGGGGTCGGCAACGTATGGCTCTTTCTGCAGGAGCCATAAAGTCCATTTTTTTTCAGGCGCTGTTACAGGAGCGGCACTGGGAGCACTGTACGGCTCTCATGAAATTACATTTTAAAAAATGTGGCGTTTATGGCTCTCACAGCCAAAAAGGTTGTCGACCCCTGAACTAGGGGATAAAAAGTGAGGTAAAAGTCAGTCTGAACTCTCAAGAAACCAAAACAGAGAAGACAACATGCAAAATTACTATGTACAAACAAGCTACAGACAGGAACAATTAGAAATCAGCAGATTTAGAATTAAATTGGTTTAATTAATTAAATTATTATTTTATATAATTAATTAAAGGATTAAAGGAGTTTTAATTGAATGAAAAACCAATTAGTGTATATCTAGAATAAATCTTCATGTACACACATGTATGTGGATATGGATACATATATGTGTGTACATATATATGAACATCCATATATCACACAGACACAGCAAATGAACAATGAGATCAACCCAGAGTCTATCAGGATAAAGAATCAGGATTAACTTTATAAAATTTGGAAGAGTTTCTAATGGCCCCAATCTTCTTGAAGCAAAGATCCATCTTTTTTTTTTAATAATATCAATATGCTTTTTTTTTTGCTATAAGCCTTTTAATAAAGAACTGCTAAAAATATTTACTGAGAACAAATGAGAACATACTCCCAATAGTGTATCAATATGCTTTTTTTTTTTTTAATTTTTTTTTTTTTATTTTAAACCCTTAACTTCTGTGTATTGACTTATAGGTGGAAGCGTGGTAAGGGTAGGCAATGGGGGTCAAGTGACTTGCCCAGAGTCACACAGCTGGGAAGTGTCTGAGGCCGGATTTGAACCTAGGACCTCCCGTCTCTAGGCTTGGCTCTCAATCCACTGAGCTACCCAGCTGCCCCTCAATATGCTTTTGATAATGTTGGATTCTCATGAGTCTTGGAGTACTGCAGCCCCCAAAGAATTGAAATCAAGTCTTGCCCATTCAAAAGACAATGGAAAACAAGTGTGGTGGCCTTCAGCAGGCTATAAGAATTATGAAATGAAAAAGGATGTCATCAAGAAAATATAAGTGTGGGGGACAGCTGGGTGGCTCAGTAGATTGAGAGCCAGGCCTAGAGATGGGAGGTCCTAGGTTCAAATCTAGCTTCAAACACTTCCCAGCTGTACGACCCTGGGCAAGTCACTTGACCCCCATTGCCTAGCTCTTACCACTCTTCTGCCTTGGAACCAATACATGGTATTGATTACAAGATGGAAGGTAAGGGTTTAATTTTTTAAAAAAAGAAAAAGAAAAAAAGGGAGAAAAAAAGAAAATATAAGTGCAAGTGAAGATATAAATATCAGTGAAAAACAAGATGTTTTGGTCAGGTGGCAAGAATGCCAGATAACTGCTGCACTGCCCTAGAACTCCACTGGTACCCTGCTATAATAAGGAAAAACAAAGAAGGCCCTAAGGATAGGGATATACGGGTAGTGATGGTCAACAAAAGGATAGGTGGTCTGCTGGGTCTGTATCCTAAAGAGATTTTAAAAAATTATACAAAAATATTTATAGCTGCATTTTTTGTGGTGTCAAAGAATCAGAAATTAAAGGGATATCCCTCAATAGAGGGATTGGCTGAACAAATTGTGGTACATGATGGTGAAGGAATACTATTATGCTATAAGGAATGATGAACAGGATGATTTCCGAAAGAGCTGGAAAGACCTCCATGAAATGATGCAGAGTGAAATAAGTTATTAAAAAAAAAAAAGTTAGGTGGGTAAACCAGGATGGACTGCCAGCTATGTCTCTGGCAGAAATGCCTGCCTCAATTTTCATTTGAGAATTTGCATATTTGCAGATGAAGACATTGGGGCTTAGACAGACAGGTTAAGCAATTCATCTATGGTCACATAAGTGCAGAGGTAGAATATGAACTCGAGACTCTCTAGGCATTCTTTGAATGATATCACATAGCCTCAGCAGCTGGGGGCAAGGAGAGGAGAGGGAGGAATAGTTTGTACTTTCATGAATCCATGTTGATTAATCTTTAAATTCCCCAAGGTTGAAGTAGGTATTGTGAACTTTAGGGATAATCCTTCTCTTTAGTAGGAGACATCACATCCATTTAACCTGGCACAGTATTTAAAATGCTGGACCAGGAAAAAGAAAAATCCAAGTTCAGATTCTGACACTTGGCTGTGTGACCACAGGGAGATTGTTAAACTCCTCTGAGCTTCCCATCTCCTCCTCTGTAAAAATGGAGGGGACGATGCTAGGAGTACATACCTCACAGGGATAGTGAGTCTCAAATGAAGCCACAGACAGTAATATATTTTGCAAACTTTCAAGCATTATATCAATATCAGCCATTGTCTTTCCTCACAAAAATACCCTTTCAAGTTTAGCTCTGATCTATATTTGACTGGAAGGAAGATGAGAGAGCAGATCAGAAACTCTCCGGTTACTTTTCGCCCACAGGGACAATGCTCCTACAGAAATCGTGCTACTCCCTTATTTCCCCAAATGAAACCATACAGTCGCCATTCCATTTCCCTTTTTTTAATTCCATTTCAAGCAATGACTTTTCCCCTCTGATCTGGTGGGGAAAATGACCTTCGACAAAGCAATCACCGATATCCTTCAGTAAAGAACTGTATGTGGGCATTAGAGGCTTAGCATGGAAGGGGAAATCATAAGAATGAACTTTGTAATGGAGCTGAAGCATGCCCTCTGTCAGAGGAAGCTCTGAGGGGCCTCAAGCCTTGGATGGGCAGGAAGCCCTTCTTCCTGAGTCTCTTCCGCCACAGTGAGTTCTAGCTTTAAAAACAACTGACTCTTACATTTGTCTTGAAAGTCTCAGAATGAGGTCAGAACTGCCCTACCCAGCTAGCATTTCCTTCAGTACCAATCTAAGGATTCTAAAAGTACCCTGAAAGGCAGCTCTATGGTGTCCTATTCCCAGAAGAAGCAAGACACAGGATCTTAGATTTAAAGCCAGACGTGATCTTAGAGGTCATCTAATCTAACCCCTTTATTTTATACAAAGGCCCAGAGAAGGTTGATAGGATCATGGCTAGAAGTGACTTTCCCCAGGTCTCACCAGTAGCAAGTGGCCTCCCTAGAATTCAAACCCAGATGTTCTGGTTCTAAATCCAGCGTTCCCTTTCCTCTTCCATGGAGCCGTTATTTCATTCTAAATGATATTGATGGTCATGTTTCCCTGCCATATCATCTGCCCCATGTTACATCAGCTTCTTCCATAAACACGTGGGTCCTCGTTGAATGCCACATTGAAATAATCACCTTCTATTGTTCAACATAGGATGGCATCATCCACATAGTGTTCTCCCAGTTTTGACTAAGGTTTTTATTATTTATTCTAGTTATCCAGCTGCCTAATAAAGGTTTCAGAGGCAGTATGGTATGGGAGATAGTCAGCTTTATCAGGTTTAAAACTCGAGTTTAAACCTTCAGCTGCTATTCAGTGACTGTGTAACCTTGGGTAAGTCATTTTAGCATTTTAGTACCCCCAAGGAAATTCTCTAAGAAGATAAATTACAGAATAGGTGCCAATCGGCACTGGTAGAAAAGATTCCCGATTGAGAGTTCCCAACGCCAGTAAAAATCACAGGTCTAGATTAAAAAAAAAAAAAAGATATACGACAACACCAAAAATCTACTTATTAAAATAAATGTCACATAGTATTAGCAGAACTGTATGAGATGGCAGCAAGCCACTAAAAGAATAAAATAAATGGAAATCCTTGGGGCCAGGGGAGTTTCTTGGTCATAACTGAGAATTTTATGTACTCACAAAGGGAACAAAAAGCAAAACACAGCAGAAGACACCACTCATATCTTGCTGCAAATTATTTATGGTTTTAATTTGTGGATTATCTAATTCAATGAGTTTAAAGATGCAAACAGCTCTGCTTGTGAGGAGTCTCACTACAAAGTCCAATGATCTCCTCCCTATTCTGGTATATATACATATATATATATATATATGGTACATATATATGGTACATACTCATGTGTTTTGGACTGATTTCAGTCCTAGGGATCCTATTTTCTAATGAGGATTATCATACCTTTCTGTTCATCAAATCCCAACTCCATTTGGGGTGGGGGGATTATTTAAATCTTGGGTTTTATAGCTCATGTCACATATAACTCATACATATTTCCCCAAAAGGGATGTGGTTTCTTGCCTGATTCATAAAGTACAATGTGATTCAGGCATGAAATAGGCTTTTATTCCTTTGCACTCAGTTTAGAAATACTAGCCATATTTGCATGATAATACATGCATATCCCAGATCAAATTGCTTACCATCTCCAAGTGGAAAGAGGGAAGGGAAGGAAGAAGACAGTTTGGATCTTATCATTTTGGAAAATGCATGTTGAAAAATATTATTATGTGCAATTGGGAAAATAAAATATCTCTGAATTTAAAAACAAAATAAAGAATAAGTATAAAAGTCTTACAGCAAGCATTACTAATGATTAGGAGTGACTTAAGGGGGCAGCTGGGTAGCTCAGTGGATTGAGAGCCAGGCCTAAAGATGGGAGGTCCTAGGTTCAAATCTAGCTTCAGACACTTCCCAGCTGTGTGACCCTGGGCAAGTCACTTGATCCCCATTGCCTACCCTTACCACTCTTCTGCCTTGGAGCCAATACACAGTATTGACTCTAAGACCAGGGGTCAGCAACATATGGCTCTCAAGCCATATCTGGCTCTTTTGAGGGCCAGATATGTCTCTTTCTGCAGGAGCCATAAAGTCTATTTTTTTTTTCAGGCGCTGTTACAGGAGCGGCACTGGGAGCACTGAACGGCTCTCACGAAATTACATTTTAAAAAATGTGGCATTTATGGCTCTCACGGCCAAAAAGGTTGCTGACTCCTGCTCTAAGATGTAAGGTAAGGTTTGGAGAAAAAAAAAAAGAGTGCCTTAACACTGGATTTGGTAACATAACTACTGCTAGAATCCATTCGAGACTACCGCAAGCATCATCAGGCATTTGAAGGATCGATTAAGCATGTTGCATTTCACCTTGGCTCTGCACTGTCCAAACAACATCTAACTATGTCTGCAGGTAGGTAGTAACACCAATTAGAAGGCTACTGCAATAATGTAGAAAAGAGGTGATGAGAGTCTTAAACTAAAGTGGTAGTTATAGAGGTGGAGAGAAGGGCTAGATGCAAGAAATGTTGAAGAGGTAGAAAGGAAAAGATTGAGCAACTGATTATATGTTTGGGGTAAGGAGGGGTAAGAATAAAGAGGAAAAGGATAATGGTGCCTTCAACAAAAATAGGAAAGTTTGGAAGAGGGAAGGTTTTCTAGGGAAAGCTAATTGTTTAGTTTTTGGACAAGTTAATCTCTCTGAACTTCCCTTTTCATTTACAAAATAAAGTAATAACTTCACAACTACTTCATAAATTAGTTGTGAGGCTTAAGGGAAGACATATGTAAAGCATTTTGCAAAGTTTAAATAACTATTAAATATCAGCAGTTATAATAATGATGATGACATTGCGAAGATTTATATAAAGCTTTAAGGATGGAAAATTGGCAAAGCACTTAGTAAACATTTTCTCATTTCTTCCCTAAGAAAACCCTTTTGAGGTAGGGCTCACAAGAATTATTATTCCATTTTATAGATGAGGATACTGAGGTTCAGAGAGACCTAGCTATTAAATACCACTAGTAGGATCAGAACACAGGTTTTTCTCAATCAAAATTATGTCCACTATAAAATAGGCCATACTGCCTCTCATGGTGCATTGCTCAACTGTGTTGAGTCATAGCATATCTTCAGTGTCAGTATACTGGCAGGGTTCTAGAATTGCCATTGTGATGTATTGTCATTAGATACTAAAAATGACATGTCGTCTAGGCTGATGAAACAGGGGGTGAAGTCTGATACTAGTATCAATCATGGTGAGTTGGTAAGACCCAGGAGTGTGCCAGTAAATGTTTGACACCACTTTGGGGGAAAGGTGGAAGTGCCTAGAGACACATTTTTAAATTTATTAATATTTTTTCCCATCGCTTTAAATCAAGATCATCAGTAAAACAATATTTGTCAATTTTTGAGGTGTGTATAGTTGGAAAATCTTGAACCCCTGGAACTATATTGCCCCAAATTCCTTTCTATAGTACCCACAATTCCTTTTGCCTTTCATATATGTTCATCGTTAGGCGGTCTGTATATAGTTTGGGTTCGCTCTGCCACGTGAATTGAGTGGAAGAACGTTCCCTGTGTTCTTTAGCTCCCTAGTTAAATATTAATAAATCTTTATAAATATTATATTTTGGAGATATTGAATGTTAGTTTTAAAATCCACAGGTGTAAGTGCTCATTTTACCAACTGGCTCCATGAGATGGCTCCAGTTACATCCCTTGAAGAGCTCACCACATCTAGTCTGCCCCAACCCTAGAACCCACAATTTTCCTATCAAGCTACAGGGCATGTACCCCTCCTCCTCCCTTTCTGATCCTTTCTACCTCCAGTTTCAAGAACCACTTCCTCCCAACAGATTTCTTCTGGAAGGGACAAACAAATGATTGCCCTTGGGTTCTACTTCTCCTTTTCTTGACTACCATTCCCTTACATGTATTCCTACCCTGCTACTATAATGTAAGCTGTATCTCTTCTTCACTTGGTTCCCCACAATGCTTAGTACAATGCCCAACATTTTAAGCTCTGAATAACTACTTCTTCATTCATCCATTCATTGAATAAGGGCAGTCTGTAGAGTGCTGGGCAAAGAAGTCAGGAAGACCCACATTCAAATCCAGCCTTAAAGAGTCTTGGGCAAGTTATGTAGCCTTTGTTGGCCTCAGTTTTCTCATCTGTTAAATGGGGATAATAGCACCTATCTCTCAGAGTTGTGAGGATAAAATGACATATTTGTAATGTGCCTAGCACATAGTAAACTCTATGTTATTATTATATACATAGAGTTGTAAGAGACTTCAGAGATAATTTAGTGTGACTGCTTTTAGTTATCTGTGGCAGCTATGAGACTTAGCCTCATGGATGACTATCCTGCCACCATTTGTCTTGGTAATGTGCTTTTCCTCTGTTGATCATCTCTGTCTCCTGAATGGAACTTTTCCCTACATGGTTGTTTGCATTTTGTCTCCCTGATAGACTATGAACTCCTTGAAGGCTGGGACTGCTTTTTGCCTTTCTGTGTATCATCTTTAGCATCGTGCCTGGCATTGTAGGTGCTTAATAAGTACTGACCGTGCTAAGTAGTGAAGATATGAGCACACAGAAAGAAAGGATACCTGCTCTCAGGGAGTTTAAACACTCAAGGGGGCAGCTGGGTAGCTCAGTGGTTTGAGAGTCAGGCCTAGAGACAGGAGGTCCTAGGTTCAAATCCGGCCTCAGACACTTCCCAGCTGTGTGACCCTGGGCAAGTCACTTGACCCCCATTGCCCACCCTTACCACTCTTCCACCAAGGAGCCAATACACAGAAGTTAAGGGTTTAAAAAAAACTTACACTCAAGTGGAAGAAGTGACAAAACAAATGTCCCCATGACATCAGATCATCTCTCAATGTGGCATTTGGAAAAATGATGGTTTGAGGTATGATAGAATAAGATGGAATGGCATTCCAGTAGGATTTGAAAAGTTTTTTTCATTAATTTCATCCTCATTTGAATGGTTGAAGTACCCTCTAGGCCATATTCTACAAGCAGTGTGGTTTATTGGGTAGAGGATAGGATCTAGAGTCATCAGTTCAAATCCCACCTGAGACACTTAGCTGTGTAGCTTGGGGTAAATCATTCAGTCTCTCTGAATCTTAGTTTCTTCATTTGTAATATGAAGTAGTTGGATTAGATGGCCTCTCAAGTCCCTCCCTCTCTAAATTTCTAATCCATTTTCATCTTCTCCTTACCTATAGTTCTCACACAATGACTTGGTACACACAATCCTAAATTTCTTTGGCCTTAGCATCCTACCACCTGCCATAGATGCCATTTAGCTTCATCTGTATGTCAAAATATAATCCCACATTGTAAAGGTTAAATTTAGTGGTTGGACTTAAATTACATTAATAATGTGGTAACCAGAGTTATTATATCTCAAGTCAGAAGTTAATTTACCAAATTAGAGGGGAAACAATAAAGTAGAGAAATGTTCGAGAGGTTAGAGAAAATACCTATACTAGTCTTCAGCCAGGAGGGCCAGGAGTGAATAACTATGAGGCCTCCCCCAAGATAGAAGCTAGTCTCTTAGGAAAACTAAGAAAGGAGTCAGCCCTTTTCACTCACCCAACAAAGTAGTCCAAGAGTCAGAATCTAAGTTGAAGCCATGATCCAAGTTGAAGTCTCCAGTGAAGTTCACTTGAAGACTATCTCCAGGAGACACTCTCCATGAGACTCAACTTCACGAGACTGACTTAGCCAAAGGATTTTGTGGCTTTTATGGTGATTTCCTGTCCCTTTCCCTTTTCATAGGGACCAATCACAGTTCCCAAATTGTCCAGCACTGCCCAGGGGCAGCATCTGTGGAATTGACTTCTCACCTCTAAAGGTATTAAGTCTCCTCCTAGGATTCACACGTTTCTGAGTTGTCAACTTTGGATTCACACATTTCTGAGTGTATGAACTCTTAAAAGAATTCAAAAGTTTCTGACTGTTTGAGTTAGAAAAAAGGGTGGAGCTCTCCAAGTATCTTACCGACTTCTCACCTAGCACTAAGTACAGTGTGAATTCACTAAGTGGTTTTCAAGTTCCTCCACCTAGTTCAAGCTTGTGTTGATTCAATCAAAAGGCACACAAAGGAGAGTTAATCCTGTCCTCACAATCTAGTGAGGTGCTAAGTAAGAGTACTTAAGTTATTGTTAACCAAAGTTTTAATCACAACTAGGCAAAGAGAATAAAGGATTCCCTTTTTCTAAGTATCAACTCAGAATAGACAAAGAGAACCAAGAATTTCCTTTCACAATCCCCCCTGTGATTCTTTGGGAGACTAGTCCCCCCAGTGAATCATTTTATATAACTATCTTGTATCTCTAAATATTTTCTAGCTCAGGGGTCAGCAACGTATGGCTCTCGAGCCATATCTGGCTCTTTTGAGGGCCAGATATGGCTCTTTCTGCAAGAGTCATAAAGTCAATTTTTTTTCAGGCGCTGTTACAGGAGCACGCACTGTGAGCACTGTATGGCTCTCACGAAATTACATTTTTAAAAAATGTGGCATTTATGGCTCTCACAGCCAAAAAGGTTGCTGACCCCTGTTCTAGCTAAAGGTGCATACAGAATATTCAATAGTTAGAGATAAGAGGGAAATAAAAGAGATAGAGACAGAGAGAGAGCAAACCAGTGTTTGCTAGGTGCACTGACAATAAGCCAGTTGGGAGGGCAATCCCCAGTGGCATGCAAGTTTACATTTTCAAAATACTTGTGTTCAACTGCCCCCCCCCCCAAAGTTCAATCAGTTGTGCTCCAAAGTTCATGCTGGATCTTCTGATGCTGTGGATGTTTTCTTCAGGCATCTTCATAGTGCATTCTTCAAGCAATTCATCTTCTAGATTCAAAGAGTTATTGAATTCTCTTTCCTGAAATGTTTCTTACTCAAAAGATTATACAATCCCTATGGAAATTATACAATCCCCCCGAGGAGGGTGTTGTAGTCCCTATGACAATTATACACACATATGAGTACATTTATTAGCATACATACATATTCCCCCTACCCCATCTATTCACTAGCAATAGTTCTAGAAACTTGAATTTTTTTTATCAAAACAGTACTGAAATCAAGGTCTTCTAGCCTGCAATTGTATAGTTATCCTAATGATAATACTTGAGATTTATGGAAATTAAAGTTTACAGAATTTCAGTTATCTGATTTTTTACTTTGGGGAATAAGGTCTTCCATCCTGAAGTCTTACCCAGCAATTCCCTACTGGTGGTTTTATTTTAAAGTAACTTCCTATAAAACCATATAACCAAGAATAAGACATTTATAATCATAACAAGAACTAGTATGGGGGTCATTTAATGCCCATCTAGTACCTAGGAATGAAATGTTTTCAAATAGTAGTCATGGTAGTGTACTCGTCATTTTTCTTTCCTGTCCTATTATCTCTCAGCTCTATACCTTGATTTATGATATCCTCTGTCTACATCTGTTGAACCTTTTCCCCTATTTCCAGGCCCAATTCAGATGCCACCTCCAGAATGGAGCCTTTTGTAGAACTCACAGATAAAAAATTTCTCCCTCCTTAAATTTCCCATATCATGTTATTTGGACCTCTCCTCTGTTCTCACATTCTGCCTTATGTTGTAGCTTTTTGTGTATGTGTCCTTTCTGTTTATTTACCTAGAAACTATATGAAGTCTGGGAATATACATACATATGTACTATGCACATATACTCATACATGTACACATTTGTGTACATATGTGTTGTTTCTCTTTTTAGTGCCTAAGAATCTTACAAATTATTAATCATTGGATTGAATTATATTTTTGAACAGTGAAATAAATGGTATGCCAATATTTCCATCTTAGGGAGTTTCTTTCTTTGTTTATATCAGTAGTTCCCAAACTTTTTTGGCCTACCGCCCCCTTTCCAGAAAAAATATTACTTAGCCCCTGGAAATTAATTTTTTTTATTTTAATAGCAATTAATAGGAAAGATAAATGCACCTGTGGCCATCACTGCTGTCCTGGATCGCTGCAGCACCCACCAGGGGGTGGTAACACCCACTTTGGGAATCACTTGTTTATATCTTCCTTTCATTTAAAAGGCCAAAGCTTTTGTGTGTGATTATGAGCTAGTGCTTAGCACATTTACTGATTAGGAAGACACTGCTACTATACTCTTCTAATTTAAAAATTCAACCCCTGTTTCAGAGACTGTCACATAACAAGAAAGACTTGGATATACTTTGAGGAATCTCATGCTTCTCAGGGTTTGTGACTCCACCCAGAATATCTGGGATACTCCCTATGTGACACTACCTTGTGTGTTGTCACTGAAACTCCCTTTCAAAGCATTCAGTTCACAAATCTCAAAGTAGAAAACGTTTATGGGGCCCCATCTCAACTGTGACCCTTTATTATCTACCCCCTAGGTACTTGATTTAGGAGCAGTCATTTATAAACCCACTAGTCAAGAGCCCCCACTGACATTCCTTTTACTAAGCCAAACCAGATGCCGGTAAATTCAAAGCAAAGGCATTTAATGAAACTGAATAGTAACATGGAATTAGATCAGATTTTAAAGCCTCCTGGCAGTCTTCATTGCCAAACGTCCCATCCTCACACACCTATCTTCAGAAGAGTACTAATCTCACTTTCAATTAACACCTTAGTGTCTCCAACACAGTGGGAACACATTAGTCATTCACAGCTGGTGCAATAGGCTTTTTGCAGCTCTGAATCCTCACTACCTACCTGTTTGCCAGTTCCATGCCCCTTCTTCCCTCTCTCCCTGTCCCTGTCCCTGTCCCTGTCCCTCTCCCTGGCCGTCTCCCCTTCCCTCTCCCCCTCCCTACCTCTCTCTCTCTCTCTCTCTCTCTCTCTCTCTCTCTCTCTCTCTCTCTCTCTCTCTCTCTCTCTCTCTCTCTGTTTCTTTTCTTGCTCCTTGACCACTTTTCCTGTAGCATTGCCCTTGGCCACCAGCTGCTTTCCTCTGGACAGCAACTGTCATGAGTCTCCCTACTCCTTCTCTGGCAAAATTTCCATCATCCTTTTTGATTGAGCATATCTAAAACTGTTTAGTTGTGTAAAGGCTTCTGGTGGACATAATTATGAAAAGTAAACATGTTGTTACATTCCCTGGCTTTATGGCCTTATTTATAGGTTCATGAAAACAAAATTCACTGAAAAGTTCATGAAAAATGACAAAAATCAGCAATAAGCAACCCTTCCTCAGAGGATATGGCTCTTTTTACAGTTCATCATGGTTCCTGTCAGGAAGCATATACCCTGCTAACTCTTTCCCAAAGAAACTACTTCTGCTATGGGACTTGTTCATATACAACAAAGAGAATATTCCAGAGTTTTCCTATCCTGACAGGACTCATATATCTTCCAGCTCAACCATAGTAGAAGAGAGGGGGCTTCCATTTTGAAATCTCATCCTTACATTACAGTTCCCACTGAGCTCTGGCTTCCTACAAATTTACCCTAAAAATTGGTCATCCAGCCTGGGAATTTGCTGATTGTAAATACCAACTCTCCAAAAAAAAAAAAATAAAGAAAGGAAAGGAAAAGAAAAGGAAAGAAAGGAAAGGAAAGGAAAGGGAAGGAAAGGAAAGGAAAGGAAAGGAAAGGAAAGAAAGGAAAAGAAAAGAAAAGAAAAGAAAAGAAAAGAAAAGAAAAGAAAAGAAAAGAAAAGAAAAGAAAAGAAAAATGTAAGCAAGACAAGTTTAATTTGAATTACTAACATTTCCTCTATTACTTTCTTAAGGCTAAACAATCAACAAAGTAAGTTCTGATTTAGAGTCTTTGCCAATTTCTGAGATGTAAATGTTCACATCAAAAATTTAACAATCAGCTTTTGGCAGCCAGTTTGAACTGCTCTAGCACATATCTCTGATCCAGCTTATATTTGAAAAATTGTAATGGAGGGGAATAAACTCATTATTCATGATATAATTCATTTCACCCTTTAAGTAGCTCTGTTTGTTGGGAATTTTTTCCTTCTTTCAAGTGCAAATGTTTGTCTGAAACTTTCACCATTTTTTTCTAATTCTGTCCTCTGGGGCCAAGCAGTAAAAATCTAATACTTCTTACATTGCATGGTAGAATAGAAACAAGATTAGGTTTGAAGACCAAGATCCTAGGTTCAAACCTGCCTCTTTGTGATTTATGTGATCTTGGACTTAACCTCTTTGAGTCTCGATTTCTTTATCTATAAAAGAAAGGGGTTGAGGTGGCTGGCCTTTAAGATTCCTTCCATATAGAAATTTTTAATTCCATGTTTCACATGAGCGAGCCCTTCAAATACTTGAAAAGTGATCAAGGCAGCTGGGGTAGAGGGCAGCTGGGTGGCTCAGTGGATTGAGAGCCAGCCTAGAGATGGGAAATCCTAGGTTCAAATGTGGCCTCAGACACTTCCCAGCTGTGTGACCCTGGGCAAGTCACTTAATCCCCATTGCCTAGCCCTTACCACTCTTTTGCTTTGGAGTCAATACACAATATTGATTCTAAGGTGGAAGGGAAAGAAGGAAAGAAGGAAAGAAGGAAAGAAGGAAAGAAAGAAGGAAAGAAGGAAAGAAAGAAAGAAAGAAAGAAAGAAAGAAAGAAAGAAAGAAAGAAAGAAAGAAAGAAAGAGAAAGAAACAAACAAACAAACGAAGGAAGGAAGGAAGGAAGGAAGGAAGGAAGGAAGAAAGAAAGAAAGGAAGGAAGGAAGGAAGGAAGGAAGGAAGGAAGGAAGGAAGGAAGAGAGAAACAGAGAAACAGAGAGAAAGGAAGGATGGAAGAAGGAAAGAAGGAAGGAAGGAAGGAAGGAAAGAAAGAAATCATATCCCCAATCTATTTTCTTTACTCCTTATAATCCTACTCCTCTCTCATTCTATCCCCTTTTTTC
This sequence comes from Gracilinanus agilis, assembly GCF_016433145.1. Taxonomy (NCBI): domain Eukaryota; kingdom Metazoa; phylum Chordata; class Mammalia; order Didelphimorphia; family Didelphidae; genus Gracilinanus; species Gracilinanus agilis. Next base: position 678,836,796 of record NC_058132.1, read on the forward strand.
TCTGGATTTATTTTTTAATTATTTGTTTGTTACATTAAAGTTCCCAGATATTGCTCCCTCCTTCATCTGCTCTTCGTATTAGAGAGTAAAATTGGTCCCCTTCTTTTTTAAACTCTTATCTTCTGTCTTATAATCAATACTAAGTATCCATTCCAAGACAGAAGAATAAGGGCTATGCAACTGGGGTTAAATGACTCACCCAAGATCACACAATTAAGAAGTGACTAAGGCCATATTTGAATCCAGGACCTCCTGGGTCACCTTCTTCTTGATCTTCTTGTTCCAGTTTATGTCTTTCCTAAAATGAACTCAAAACAACAATCCAGACTTGCTCTGACCAGAGCAGAATACAACAGAATCAAGTCAAAAAGTCAAAAAACATTTATTAAGTACTGGTTATGTACCAGGCCTTGTGCTGAGTGCTGGGGATACAAAGGCAAAAGATAGTCTCTGCACTCAAGTAACTCATAATCTAATGACTCATAATCTATTTTCTCCCTCCTTCTAGACATTATGCCTCTTGAATTAGCAGAGTATGGCTTATTTGGGAAGTTTTTGTACTGTGCCATTAACTCATATTTGCCTGGCTATTCATTAAAATCCTCAGATCTTTTTCAGATTATTATATAGCTATGAACTATGTGAAATAAATTTTTTAATTCAACTGGAAACATTTTATAATTGTCTCTATTCAGTTTCATCATATTGATGTGGCTTATCATTTTTTGCTTATCAATAAAATTTTGGAAACCTAGTTCCATCATCCAACATATCTGCTGTTCCTTATAATTTGAGGACATCTGCAAAATTTCTTTTTTTCCGTCACATGATACAATACTTTCCTCTCTAGCTCTCGCCTCAGATTGGGAATGCATTGCCAAAGAAGGTATCAAGTTCTTGTCAATCATCATTGCTGCATTTTCAGAAACAAAGTGATCACAGTCATTGGTGCAGTTTCATTGAATGTACCACATTCAGATAATTGATTCACTCTTTCCAGGAATAGTGATGTAGTCCCATTTGCTCTCATCATACTATAGTCAACAACATATTCAACTGAATTCAAAAAACATTTTTAGAATATCTATTCTCTGGTCAAGCACTGTGCTAATATCTGGCAATAATAATAGCTTTATATAACACTTCAAGGTTGGCAAAACACTTTACATATTATCTCATTTGATCCTTGTAACAATTTGGCCAGATAAATATTGTTATTCTCATCTATTTTACAAATGAGGAAACAGAGGGTTGGAAACATTTAAGTGGTTTACAAAGTAAAGCATCATTTAAACTCAGGTCTTCCTTTGACTTCAAATCCAGTGTTCAATCTACCATATCACCTAGCTGCCACTCTAAAGACTTTCTGTCCTTAAGGGTATGTTCAACTGGGAGCAGGGGAGAAAATTTTTTTACATAAGTAAATGCAACTTCTATACAGTTATTCAAGGACCAGAGGGCACTCTAATAACCTCAGATATCTGGAAAGACTCCCTGTAGGAGATGACATTTGAGCTGATTCTTGAAGGGAAGAGATTCCAAGAGCCTGAGATGAGGAAGAAAGAGATTCCAGCAAGGAGGACCAGACTAGGCAAAAGCCTGGAGGCAGGAGATGGAACACTGTCAGCAGCAAATACTGAGGGAGCCAGTTTGACCAGAACATTGGCTTAGGAGGGGGAGTAATATATAATAAACCCAGGAGGAAAGGGTGGAGTCAGATTATATAGGGCAGAAGGAATGTATGTACACAGTTGACCAAATTAGGGATGCTTCTGACTGCTAAAAAGTAACTCTTGGAAAATTTGTTGTTGCTGTCATTGCAGGTCCTGTTATTATCTCCATTTTATAGATGAGGAACCTGAAGTAGACAGAAGTTGAATTATTTGCCCAGAATCACACAACTAGTAAGTATGAGAAAGAATTAAAACTCAGATCTTCCTTTCTCCAAATCTAACTCTTTATTCACTTATGCCAATTAAAACAGAACCTCATATTATCCTGATTTTCCTAGGATCATTGGAATATATAATTAGAACTAGAGGACCCCCAAGAGGCTCTCTATTTTAACTCCCTCATTTTAAAATTGAAGTAAACGAGGACCAGTGAGGTTAAGGGACCTACCCAAGGTCACTCACAAGCAGTAGAAGTTGGATTTGAATAGTAAACTTCAGCGATTCCCTGTTGCTTCCAAGATCAAATATAAAATCCTCTTTTTGGTATCCAAAACCTTTCATAACCAGTCCTCACCTTCTTTCTGGTCTTCTTACACTTTATTCCCCACTATGAGCTTTTCAGTCCTGTAACACTGGCCTCCTGGATCCTCCACAAATAGGACATTCTACCTCTTGATGTCCGCACATTTTCTCTAGCTCTCCTTCAAGCTTGGAATGCTCTTATTTTTTAATTCTTCCTCCTGGCTTCCTTGGCTTTTTTCAAATCCCAACTGAAATCTCATCTTCTATAGGAAGCCTTTATAAAGCCTTCTTAACTAGGGTCTACCCGCTTTTAATTATTTCCTATTTATCTTGGATATAGCTTATTTAGACATATGTGTTTGTTTTGTTTTCCTCCCCCCCCCCCATTAGAAAGTGAACTCCTTGAGGGAAGGTATTATCTTTTGCTGCTTTTGGTATCCCCAAATTTAACCCAGTGCCTACCATGTAGCAAATGTTTAATAGATGTTTATTGACTGATTGATCAAACCTAGAAGTCCCCTGACTCCCGAGTTAGCACTTTTCTTGTCCTTCTAGTCATAGAGAACAAAAGCAGAAATTCATTAAATTATCCCTCCAAAGAAAGAAAACTTGTCAGATCGATATTCCTCTAATAAGATCTACAATTCCATCAGTGTAAATCTCAATGGTCTTATTGCCTGAGGATTAATCAAGTGTTATCCCCACAGCAAACTTGGGAATGGGCCTCCAGATTTAGCTAAGCTGGTCAATTGCTGAGCTCATACTTGAATCCTTTCTAGCTTCTATGGGATGTTCAGGGAGGATCAGCACCTCTGGTGTGAGCCCTTTTCAGGGCTGCTCATCGTAGACCTTTGGTGAGCCAACTCTCTATGGTGTCTCCAAGAAGCTGTAGCTTGTGCAGCAGCTATACCTCAGAAAAAGACATCTCAGCAGGTAGGCTCAACCAGGTTGAGGATAACAAACAGACTTCAGACCTGTTGGTGAGTTAGGGAGGATGTCTACCCCAAGGATGTGAAGACTTCCTCCAAAAGAATGAACATATGAAAACAATATGTTCAACAACCATAAAGGCAGGTGAGGCAGGCTTTGTGGGACACTTAGAATTTAGTCAGACATGGAAGATGCCAAGGTCATCCACTGCATCCCAAGCCATTGCCACTCAGCCTAACTTTTGTCCTGTCACTGGACTTCATTGTCTCAGGAAGAGAGAATAAGGTAGAAGACTTGTTTCGACTCTGTCTCTTTTTAATCCAACTCACTAACAAGTCAAGACATTACCCTTGTGATGTCATTTGTCCTCTTTGAAATGAAGGACAAATAACAACACCTCACTAGGAGCAGTCAGACCTGATTTTCATTGGTACTGTCTTTGGGAACCCAGAGTTACATCCACACCAAGATGAAGCTTTGGAAGATAGAGGTTGATGGTATCTAGATAACCATTTTCCTCTTTATCTATCTAGCACAGGAATTGCTAGATATATTTCTTTCAAATATTCTTTTACAAATATGCCTGCCATTTTTCTGGGTGACAGAATTGTCTTGATTTTTAAGAAAGGATATAGCTTATAAGGGCAACTGTCTGTTGCAAACCTTGAACAAAAATCTGCAGAACCCACAACATTTTACAACATTCTTTGAACATTTGTATTCAGAAGATGGCGACCAGCTCTTTTCTACAGCCAGTAAAGAGAGAATCAGAGGAAATGCCTTGAACTGTAGCATGAGAAACTTAGATACAAGAAAATTTCCTGACATTGAGATTTGTTTAAAAAGATTATTTTAAACTTGTATAGGTTTATAAGAGAGTCTATGAGATAGATTAAAAGTCTTGGGAAAACTTACTCTAGGAATGACAAATCTATAATTCCTCATATTAGATGTATTAAGACCGATGAATTGTTGAGCTCAGGAATTTTGAATTACAATAAAGCTAAACTTCACTGAGTTTCCTCACTAAGTCTGAGACCAATATAGACCAGTGGTATCAGGCTGCCTAAGAGGAATGAACCAGCTTAGGTTGGAAAAGGAACAAGTCAAGGTTTCTGTGGAGATCTGCTCTGATCTCTGACCCCATGCAGAACTTCCAGAACTGAGAGAGGGAACAAGAGAGGGAGATCTAGTCTCAAAAAAAAAAAAAAAAAAAAAAGACAGACAGACAGATAGATAGATAGATAGATAGATAGATAGATAGATATAATTTGCCTCTATATAGAATCCTGGCCAGAGGGAGAAGAATGGATTCTGTGACCTATGACACTGTACTTTAAGGCAGATCCTATGCCAATGATTCACAAATACAGGATAGAGGTTCAGAGGCAAAAATAATATAGTTCATGGAGAAAATGCCAGTTTTAGTAAACTTTCGTTAATGGTATGATATAAAAGTAAAAAAACAAAAACAAAACATAATAAGATCTTAGGACCCTGAATAGAAACATGGTATCCTAAACAAGATTATAACCCAGTGTACTTTGCCCTGGTTAGACCATACTTGTGCATTGTATTAGTTTCAAGTTGTCATGCTTTCACAAGTATATTTAAAAGCTAGAGCCAGTTCAGAACATGACTAGGACACAGAGAGGGTTGGAAACCAAACATACTAGGATTTTAGTTGAAGGAAGTAGGAATACTACAGTGAAGCAGAACAATATACTGGAGAAAGCTGGAGATAAGTGTGATACAGCAGGAAAAAAAACATTGACTCTGGAACCTCCCTTGTTTCAAATCCTGGCTCTGATTCTTATTACCTGTGTAATGTCAGGCAAGTCATTGAATAATAGCTAATATTTACATACTATAAGGCCTTAATTAAAGTTTAAAAAGGGGGTTTGTCTATTATCTCATTTTATTCTCACAATAGCTTGGGGGGAGGGTAGGTGCTATCATTGCCCTCATTTTAATGATGAGGAAACTGAAACAAACAGAAGTTCAGTGATTTGCCTAGAGTCACACAGCTAGCTAGTAAGTATCTGAGGTCCAATGTGGACTTGGGGCTTCCTGCATCCAAGTCTAACACTCTATACTTCACTACCTAGCAGCCCCAATTTAATGTTGGGTCTCCAAAGAAATTTTTTTTAAATGGGAAAGGACCTACTTGCACAAAAATATTTATAGTTTCTCTTTTTGTGGCAGCAAAGAATTAGAAACTAAAGAGATGCCCATCAATTGGGGAAGGCTGAACAAATTGTGGTATATGATGGTGATAGAATACTATTGTGCTAGAAGAAATGATGAACAGGATAACTTCAGAAAGAACTGGAAAGACCTACACGAATTGAGGCAGAGTGAAATAAGCAGAACCAGGAGAAATTGTACACAGTAACAAGAAAACCATGATGACCAACTCTGATAGACTTAGTTACTATCAACAATACAATGTTATAGGACAATTCCGAGGGACATATAACAAAGAATGCTATCCACCTCGAGAGAAAGAACTGTTTGAGTCAGTATGCAGATGAAAGCATATAATCTTTCACTTGTTTATTTGAGTATATGTTTTGGGGTTTTGGTTTTATAAGATTATTCACTTACAAAAGTAAACTAGGGAAATATACTTCATATGATAATACATGTATAACCAAGAAAATAAAATAAATAATGTTGAGTCTCATTTTCTTCAAATGGGACGAATTGGACTAGATTTCTTATTAAAATTTTTCATCTTAGGTCTACAATCCTATGAAAAAGATCTAAGTTAAAATCCTGCTCAAGTACTGATCAGCTGTACAATGGCCTTAATTTCTCTGAACCTCACTTTCTTCATCTGTCCTACCTACCACCCAGGTTTATTGTGAGGCTTCAATTTGTATAAAACCTTAAAATACTAAATAGTTATCAGCTACTATTATGTCAAAGAGATTTCTGCTTTGGTATGGGTTGGATCATTAGATGAAGCCACTTTTTTAAAAAAAAATCCTTACCTTTGTTCTTAGAATTGTCAACTTGAAATCTAGAAACCCAGTTTGTAGCAACTTGAGATCTGAAGACCCCCAAGTTTGACCTAGTCACCTGAGAGTTTCTCTCAGAGGGGGATCCCAGACTCACAAGTTTCAGATTAACAATAGACCTTAAAGTATTTGGTGGTCCCATTTAGATCTGGCTAACCACCTAATCAGATGTTAAATACCCTTTTGTCCAGGTAGTTTCTACCATGGTATCAAACTCCTTTCCCAAGTAGCCCAGCCCCTGGCTGGATCTTTCCTTTTTGTGTACATTGTAAAGCGTTAGCCTCTTCCTGATAATCTTGTCTTATATTTCTCATTTCTTTGTGGCCATTGTAAAGCTAATCAACCATATACCCTGGTCTCCAGTTCCCCAAGAGGTATATAAATTCCCCAAATTTTATGGTGCTTTGGAGCTATTCTCTCTAGTAGTGGTATTTCTAGCCGTACTGTTTTGCCAGAGTGTTAAGGCCTTGGCTCTCTGTGGTTTTGAGCAAGTGATTCTGTGTGACACTATCCCTCTCCGGATTAAGGACTTGTTTTTTATGACTATTTAATAGTTCTGTGTTTTTTCCAAGTTAATAGAATCAATACTAAGTGCTGGTTCCAAGAGAGAAGAATGGTAAGAGCTAGGCAAAAAATGGTAAGGCCTACGCAAGTTAAGAGACTTGCCCAGTCACATAGTATGTGGTCACATTTGAACCCATATCTGGGCCTAACTATCCACTGAATCATCTAGGTTTCCCCTGGCATTGATTCTTAAGACATTAACTATGGTCCAAAAACAGTTCCCCAACAAGAAGTAGAATTATGCTTTAGTTCCTGGAGAGTGAAATAAAGAGTTAGATTAGGAAGACAGAAGAAAAAGGGAAAAGGTTGAAAAACATAGGGGACAGGGAAATCAGTCAATAAAGGCCAGGTCTATTTACAGCAAAGTTGAAACTACATCACTAACACACGCGCAATTATCATTTTACATGTGAAACAAATATTCAGGTAAAGGCTATCAAGGATAAGAAAAAAAAAAGAATTCCATATATTGGATTGGAAATTTAATTCACAGGATTTAGAATTGTACAGGATACCTTAGAGACTCTAGTTCATCTAGTATATTTTGCAAATGAAACAGTTGACATCCAGAGAATTGATGCGATTTGCCAAAGAACACCCTGGTTAAAATCTGGGTTCAGACCTAAGGCTTCTGACTCTCCATTGCCTTCCTGCCGCTGAAGCAGATGATTTCTGAAGTCCTTTCCAATTTATGAGGCAGGGGTATCTTGGGATGTTGGTTCCTCTGCTCACCATTATAGGATTATATCCTCTAAATACAATAAAAAGCCACTAGGGGGAGTAAACCCTAGAAGCTAGGCTTCCCTTTACAATAATTTGCTCCAAGGAAGTGACAAGTCCATCCATTTGGCAACACTTTAAAAACAGGAGTCATCCCATATCACCTTGTGGTTCTCAAAGACAAACCTTCATTAACTACAGCTAAAGTCCTAGAGTGAATCCTTTGCTAACAAATAGGCTTGGGCCATCTCTCAAGGGTAGTGCTAAAAGGAAACATTAGGGAGGAACTACATTTTACATAGATGAGGAAACTGAAGCCCAAAGTTTATATAATGCTTCTAGGTTTACAAAGCAACCAAAGTATAGGATCATAAATATAGAGCTCAAAGGGACCTTAGAGGTCATCTAGTCCCACCTCTACATTTTTTCACAAATGAGGAAATATAACCAGGGAAGGTGTGACCAGCCTAAAAAGGTCACAGGGGTGGACTCCAGCAGGAGTCAGGAGAAGAATCCAGGATTTCTGCTTCCTGGTTTGGTGCTTTTCTATTAACACAAGCCAGAAGCTCAGGGTGGAAAAACTTACTAGATCATCAGATCATAGATCTAGAACATGCAGAGGCCATACACCACACTGTTTCCCTCCCCGCCCCCATGATATTACATCTGAGGAAACTGAGAACAAAGATGACTAAGTATCTTACCCAAAGCCCCACAGGTAATTAGTGAGAGGCAGTGTTTGAACCCAGAATCTTTAACATCAGAATCAATATTCTTTCCACCTTACTGCTTTCTATCATAGATTCAGAACTGTAAAGCATCATTTAGTTCAATCTTTTCATTTTACAGAAAAGAAAACAGATATCTTAGGAAATTTAAATGACTCATTCAAACTTATCCAGGTAGTAAAATAGCAAAAGGTAGATTTGGGCCCACATTCTTTGGTTCTAGATCTTTCCATGACACCAAGCATTAGTAAAGTGATTTCTCCAAGATCACTAATCAGGAAAGGAAAAGGAGTCATCAGATTCTTCTACCCAACCAGTATGGAAAGGATGTATAAAGGTCAATTTGTTGTTGATCCTCCTAACTATAGGCAGGACTAAATCTTAGACCAAACTGGTTTTTAAAAGCTGAGTCTGAGTCATAGAGCTCACTCAGAGTTCTGCTGTTATTGTCATTTAGTTGTCTCAGACTCTTCATGACCTCATTTGGGGTTTTCTTGGCAAAGATACTAGAATTCATTTTTTATAGATGAGGAACTGAGGCAAACGGGGTAAAGTGACTTGCCCAGGGTGTCAAAGCTAATAAGTACCTAAGGTAGGATTTGAACTCAAGACTTCCTAACTCCACACCTAGGCCTCTATGCATTATGTGACCTAGCTGCCCCACCAGAGTTTAGTGAATCATCATTTACTAAGTGCCTACTACGTTGCCAGGGTCTATGCTAAGATAAGTGAATACAAACAATAGTCAGCCTTTAAATAGTGCTTTGATGTTTGTGAAGCTCCTTTACAAAAAGTATCTCATTATTATTATCTACATTTTACCACTGGAGAAACTTAATAAAACAAATTAAATGACTTGCCCCATGTCATATAGCTAGTAAGCATATGAAGAAAGATTTGAATTCAGACTCCTAAATCCAATAAGCTATCCACTGTGCTACCTACAAAAGTAAGAATCAGGGGGCAGCTAAGTGGCTCATTGGATTGAGAGCCAGGCCTAGAGATAGGGAGGTCCTAGGTTTAAATTTGACCTCAGATACTTCCTATGTGACCCTGGGCAAGTCGCTTAAACCCCATTGCCTAGCCCTTACTGCTCTTCTGCCTTAGAACCAATACAGAGTACTGATTCTAAGATGGAAGGTAAGGGTTTAAAAATGAATAAATAAATAACAAGAATCAATGGGATGCAATAAACTCTGCTACTCTTTACAAAGACAACCCTAAAACTGTAAAACATCCCTGTAACATAATTGTTTTCTCTACATACTCCTCTCACACAAATCTCCCCCTGCTTGTTATTTGGGGTTTTGGTTGGTGGGTTGTTGAACTACTCTAACTCCCTAATCCGGGGTCATCATGTGCTACAGTGTCTTTGTTGGGGGCTCATACTCTTTCCCAGACAGCGAGCCAGAGGCCAAGTTTGGTATAAACTGTTTCACTTAGGACAGAGCTGTCTGTGCAGCTGGATTTGAGTAAAAGTCTGTTCGGTTTCAATGGTGAGAAAGGGGAAGAGGAGGGACACAGAGAAAGAGAAAAGAGAAAGGCAGAGATAGAAGGAGTGAGGGGGAAAGAGAAAGCCAGAGACAGACACAGAGGATGGGGAGGAGGGAAGATATAGAGAATGTGAAAGAGAAGAGAGGAGGAGGAGAATGAAAGACAGACACAAAGAATATGTGGGACAGAGAGAAAGGCAAAGACAGAGAGGAAAACAGAATGGCAAAGAGAGACAGAGATAGAGGCCGAGAGACTGAGACACAAAGCTATAGAGAGCAAGAGCCAGGGACAGAGATATTAGCAGAGAGAATGTGAGAGACAGAGAGGAAACACGGCAAGTCACAAAGTCAGAGAAATACAGAGAGCCAGAGACCGAAGCAGAGAGAATGCGAGAGAGCGAGAAAGAGGAAAACAGAGACAGGGGTATAGAGACAGATGCAGAGACAAAAAGGGGAGATAGAAAAATAGAGGAAGACCGAGAGAAGCAGAGACAGACACCCAGAAAGAGATAGAAACCGGCAAAGAGACAGACAGAAAGAGAGCTAGAGGGAGACTAGATCGCGAGGGAGAGACACACAGAGATAAGACACACAGTGGAAAGGAGGTGGAGGCGCGTCCGCAAGCGCAGTGAGTGTCCACACCTCCCTCTTCTCTCCGGCTCCCTCCTAGCGCCCCTTCTCCCTCTACTCCCCCACCCGGCGCCTCGGCTTCACTTCCGCCCCGCTGGGCCTGTGCTTCCGGGGCATGGCAGGCTCAGCCCCTGGGAGGCTGCTGGCTCGCTCGCTCTTCCCCTCCCGAAGCCCGCGGGGGGCGGGGGCGAGGAGCTCGTTGTTTGTTTACATGATGTGAGCGGAAAAAGAGACCAATAAAGTTTATTCTGGAGACAAAAGGGAAAAAAAAGCGGGGTGGGGGGGGGAGCCGGAGGCCGAGGGAGAAGCCGGGGCGGGGGCGCCGCGAGAGAGACACGGGCGCGAGGGAGAGGCGCGCCCGGAGCGGAGCGGAGCAGGGGACCGCGCGGGCCGGGCCGGGGCCGGGGCCGGGGCGCGGGGCAGCCAGCGGGCCTCGGGAGCCGGGCCCGATGCGGGCGGGCGGGTGGAGCCGCCGAGCCTGGAGCAGCCCGAGCGGAGCGTGAGTAATGAGGGCTGCGGGACGGGACGGGACAGGACGGGCTGGACTGAGGCCGGAGCTGGAGCCGGAACCCTGCGAGCCCCGGAGGGGAGCTGGGAGGGTGACAGGGCCCGGGGTCGGGGTGTGGGGGGGGAGTGTCTGCGGGGCTGCCCCCTCCCCTCTGCTGGACCTCTTACCTCCCCGGCTCCCCTTCCCTTCTCTCCTCCTCTTGGCCCCTTCCACCTTCTCTCCCCCATCTCCTTGACCCCCTGCTCCTCGTTTTTGTCCCCCTTCCCTCCCATTTGTAGCACCCCTCCCCTTGACCCCCTGCCCCTTGTTTTCGTCTCCCCTTCCCTCTACCCTCTCCTTCCTCCCCTCCTCCCTTCCCTTTCCCTTGTTTTTCCCTCCCTTCTCTCCTCTTCCTCCCAGCACTCCCCGCTGTGTGTGCCCCTCACACACACCCACCCCAGGCCTGACTGCAAGACTAGGGTGTCTTGGAGGACCCCGGTGCGGGGAGTGGGAGAACGTTCCTTCCTCCCCCCGGGGCCGCCAGGCTGGAGGGTCCTCAGGCTCCCCCTTCCCCTTACTCCCCCCGGTGCTGTGTCATTTTCTCACGGGGCGGGGGCGCTTGGAGGGGGCAATCTAATTGCCCAGCAAGCTGGGAATAGAAAAACTATTTCGTTCGCTCTCCTCCCCAAGCTTTCTTTTCTTTAACCAAAACAGTAAATCATCCTTCTGCTCTGGGAAACTCAGAGAAACATTGTCTTGCTCGACATGTGTTTGGATACTTATTATCACGGCTGTGTCATACTGTAGCTCCAAAGTGACCGAGGCACAGATAGGAAGGTTAAGTGGCGGTGCCCTGTACTGGACTGTAGAAAGGCTAAGCATTTAGGAAATGTGATTTGATCTTGGCCAAGGGATTGTCTTAGGATGACACTGGTACTTAATGATAGGGGTAAGTACTAAGGCTTCCAGGCTTGTGAAACGATTCTGTTCTCATTGGTTTCAAGAATTTGGAACTGTTTGTGTAGTTCCGGTAAAAGGGGTGGGGTGGGGTGGGTGGTTAAGAGGATGCTTTTTAAAGTTCCCTGGCCATTTTTTTTTTTAAAGAAAATGCAGTGATTAATTCTTTTCTGCTGAAATTTCCTCGTTCCAGGAGTGGGTTTTTTTGTTTGTTTGTTTGTTTTGTTTTTTTGGTACATGCAGGAAATCAGTATAAGGAGTGATGGTTGGACACTATAGATACTATGAAAAAGAAACAAAATATTATTGATTCAGTGTAACTCATGCCAGTTGCTACATTTGAAGCAAGTAGGAATGATAGTAGAGACTGCTTTCTTTCCTCGGAAACTGCCATGAGGTTTTATTAATTTGGTAGTTTCCACATCATTAGAGAAAAGATTTAAAGAAATACATGTAATTACTACCTTAAATAAGAGAAACCAAAAGCTGTATTATATTTGTTAGAATGATTTCTGATCCAAGTAGGAATTCAGTTTAATGAAAAAGCATTTATTAAAAGCCTACTATGTGCAAGACAGTGCTAGAAACTAAGACTATGATTGTTGATATTGTATATTGAAATTTTGGAAGTTTCTGAGAACAAGGAGCAGGATGTGTGAGATTTTAGATTGGTGATGTACTGTGTATGTATTTTATGTATATATTTATAATACGTGTATATGCATTCATAGGCAGTATATGTCAATCAACAAACATTCATTAAGGGACTAGCTAGGTAGCACAGTGGATAGAGTGCCAGGCCTGCTGTCTGGAGGTTTGAAATCTGGCCTCAAGACACTTAGAAACTATGTGAACCCAAAGCAGTCACTTAATCCTATTTGCCTAGCTCTTGCCCTTCTGTCTTAGATTTGATACTAGGACAGAAGGAAGTTGTTGATTTGTTTGTTTTTAAAGAGCCTCCTATGTGTAAGACAGAGTGCTAGAAATTAAAACTATGATTGTCCATATTACATATTGAAATTTTAGAAGTTTTTAAGAACATGGAGCATTTCATGGGAGATTTTAGACTGATGGTATACTAAGTGTGTACAAATGTATAGTTATATATAACATGTATATATGCACATACACAATCTATGTATATAGGCAGGATAGATCAATCAACAATCTTTAAGCATTTACTAAGCACCAAGGACTATCTTAAGCCTTGAGAATACAAAGTTAAAAAGCAAAACCAGCCCCTGCTCTCAAGGAGCTTAAATTCGAATGGGGAGATAATATCTACATAAATTAATACTTGTGGAATCCATACATGGAAGATAAGAAGGGAGATGGCATTAAAAACTGAAGGGGCTGGGAAGGCCTATAGGATTTGAGCTAAATCATGAAGAAAATCAAGTATTAAAAAATGTGTCAGTCAAGAAGCATTTATTAAGTGTCTATAGTGTGCCATGAATTGTGCTAGTCATTGTGGATCCAAAAAGAAAAGATAGTCCATGCTCTGAAGGACCTTCTAGCCTACTAGGAGGTTACATGCTCTTCACAAGTAAGTAAATACATGAGGTTTACAGAATAGAAAGTGTAGCTTAATATACGGAGAACTGACTCCAAAAGTCAGAAAGACCTGATTTCAAGGCCCACTTCTGACATATTCACTGTGTGACCTTGGACAAGTCATTTTATTTCTCAGTATTCCAAGCAACTCTGTAAGACTATAAATTGCAGAAAAGTTGCCAATCTGCATTGGGAGAAGAAGTTTTTTCATCTAGAAATCATGAGTCCAGTCCCCGTTATAAAAAATAAATACACAGTGATTAAGGGAAGGGGAGTTGTCAGTAACAATGAGGGCAGGGTTTCTTAACTGGTTTGGTGTATTATAGACCATCCCCCTTTGGCAGTCTGAGAAAGTCCATGGCCCCTTTCTCAGTATGTTTTTAAATGCATAAGATAAAATACATAGGATTACAAAGGAAAGCAATTATATTAGAATACAGTTAGCAAAATAAAAAACAAATTCACAACCCTCTTAAGAACTGCTAAAGTAGGAGAATCAGGGGAGGCTTCTTGAATGAGGTGGCTCTTCAATTGAGTCTTGAATAAAACTCAAGGTTTTAAGAGGTAGAAAGAAGGAAGGATGAGCTCAGGCATGAGGAAGAGCCTGGGCAAAGATGTGGAGACAAGGAGATGGAATATGGAGAGGAAAAGGAACAGCAAATAAGCCAAACTACTGCCTGTGGAGGAATAGAGCGGGGCTGAGAAAGGAAGGGGTTGAAGTGAATAGGAAAGAGAGAACATAGTTAGAGATAGGACTTGGCAACCAATTGGATATGTAGGGTGAGAGAGCCTGAAAGATAGGGGGAAAGATGGCATGCTCTGTTAGAAGTGTTGAGTTTGAGATGCCTAGAAGACTCCAGAAATCCTATGAGGAAATATTTGTTTTTAAATAGTATTTATTTAGGGGGCAGTGAGGTGGCCCAGTGGATAGAGAACCAGATCTGGAGACAGGAGTACCTAAGTTCAAATTTAGCCTCAGGTACCTCCTAGCTGTGTGACCTTGGGCAAGTCATTTAACCTCAGCTGTGTAGCCCTTATTGCTCTTCTGCCTTAGAACCTATACTTAATATTGATTCTAATACAGAGGATAAGGGTTTAAAAAAGTGTTCATGTTTTTTTTAACTTGAGTTTTATATCATCATTATGCTGTAGAGCACTTTAGTATCAAAATCACAAATGAGATAATTTAGAGCTGGATGTACCTTAGAGAACATTTGGTCCACTTTGTTATTTTCTTTTTTTCTTGGGGGTTGGAGAGAAGATGGAATGTGTCCTGGGCCTATGGTTTCATCTGTCTAAGGAGCTCCCTAACAAGTATTGTGCAATTTATAGTCTCAATCATCTGAGATTATCGAGGGGTTAGGTGAACTGTCCACAGTCATACATCCAATTTATATAGTTCAGTGTATGTTTCCCTTATCCTAGAAATCTAGAAAACTTTGTCAGTTATCAGAAGTCAAAAAGCATTTCATTAAATACACACTATATGCCAGTCACCATGCTAAGTCTTAGGAATACAAAGGCAAAAGTAAAATAGTTCCTGTTTTCAAGGAGCTTACATTCTGATGAAAGAAATAACATATACATATATAAGTAAATATAGAATGCATACAAGATGAATATAAAGTTGTTTGGGAGGGGATAACTATAAGTGGCAGTAATTAAAAAGATTTCATGTAGAAGATGGTACTTGAGCCAAGGCCAAAGGAAGTGAGGGATTCCACGGAGTAGAGGTGAGAATTGAAGTACCTTTGGGGGGGATGGGCATCTAGGTGGCTCAGTGGATTGAAAGCCAGACCCAGAGACCAGAGGTCCTGGCCTCAAATACTTTTTAGCTTTATGACCCTGGGCAAGTCACTTAACCCCAAATGCCTAGCCCATACCTGTCTTCTGCCTTAGAACCAAAATCAGTATCTAAAAGTTTTTGAAAGGGATTTTTTAAAAAAGTACATTCTAAGTATGGGGGACAGGTAGTGCAGAAGTATGGAAATGGTGATATAGCTTCATGTGTACCAATTGACAAGTAGACCAGTCTGATTAGACCTCAGGGAGCTAAGAGGAGAGTCAAATATGAGAAGCCTGTACAAGGGAGCAAGGGTAGAGGAAATAAGTGGAGGGGCCATAAGTTTACTTGTTCATTTAAGTAAAGCCAATTGAACAAACAGTGAAGACAGCACAACTTTACCTCCTTTTCTTCAAGATATGATTCTCCCTCTTGCCAATAAATGTCCTCACATAAAACTCCAAACATCTGAACTAATACTTAGAGGAAATCCAATTGTCATAAATGTGTTTATCCTTTGTAGGACTGATTATTTACTATTAGTATAATTTATTGTTCATTTCACAATTTTTCAATAATTATAATTGATATTTATATAGTTTTTTACAAAGCACTTTATATATATTGTCTTATTTTATTCTTTTAACAACCCTTTGAGGTAGATGCTATTATATTCCTATCTGATGCTTAGAGAGGTTGTGACTTGCTCAGTCATACAGCTAGGAAGTGTCTGAGGCAAGATTTAAACCCAAGATGTTATTGTCTTAAAGGATATATGTTCTCATCATATGTTTCTTTGAAAGGGGCCAGTTCCATTGGATTGTTGATTTTGAAATCATCCTTTCCTCAGTTTACAGCTTAATGAAACTGGCCAAGAGAGGCTAACTGATCTACTGGGGAGCATTCAGCTAATAAGTGGCAGAGGTAGAATGTCAATCTAGGTCTTATTTTGCAGATTCTAGAGTAACATTTAAAGGATTTTTCCTTTCTGTTGTGTCTGTAAATAAATTTCTTCATGTGGTAGGTTAACTTGCATCCTTAAAGTGATATTAAAGATGTAATCTCCAGGGATACCAAGAGGAATTATCTCTTACGGCATCAATTTTATCTGTTCCCTCTTTCCACTCTATCACTAATGCCTCCCTGGTTCAGGCACGCTTTCATTTCATCTCATTGTAGTAGTAGCTTTCTGAGTAGTCTCTTGGCCTTAGAATGTTAGACTGGGCAAGGACTCTGACAATCATCTAATTCAATTCTTTTACTTTTGAGATAAGATAGCTGAGACCCAAAAAAGTAGACTTGGCAAAGGTAATTTCTTTTCATAGTTCTGATGAGAAACTGTTCATAAATGTCAATTGTTTTAAGGATTAGAATTACTAGAATGTTTGATTTTTTTTTCATTTCACACAAGAGAGTCTTTCTGGCCATTGCTGCTCATGTGAATTTCAGTCAAAAATTAAAATTTTAAAAATAAGGCCTGTTTGTCCCTTGTTCTCCCTACAATCAATCAGTCAATCAGCAAGCATATATTAAGTGCTTACTAGGTGCTAAGTGCTAGGTTCAGTGCTGAAGATACAATGTTCTTTGTCTTCAGGAAACTTATGATCTAAAAGTGAGACTAGGTGCCCATAGAAGTACCTGTAGACTATATACAAAATGAATATTATATAGCTGACAAGGGGGCAGGGACAGTAGGAGGTAGTGAGACCAGGAAAGGCTTCCTTACAGAAAAAAGTGGCACTTGAATTTGAAGAAAAAGAGGAATTCCAAGAGGTAGAGATGAAGATGAAGTGATAGAGTGCAATCCAGGTGTAACCAGACCAAAGAAATGGAAACAAAAGAGGGAGTGCCATGGACAGAATAGAAAGTGGGTCAGAATGACTAGATCATAGACTTCAAGGACAAGAATAATATGTAAGGAGACTGGAAATGTGAGAAGGGGCCTGACTGGGCAGAGATTTCAATGTCAAAGGAGTATGTATTAGAGCCTTTCTTTAGGCAATAAGGAAAGCAGGTTGCCAATATGCCTGGACCTACTTTCTAGGAGAATTAGAACAATGTGTTTTGGATTGGAGGGAGAGGGACTCCCACCTTCAGAAACATTGAACTCACACCCTTCATTTTACAGTGAGGTGTAGAGAAGTAAAAAGGTTTGCAGGAGGAAACACAACTCAGAAATGGCTGAGGCAGAATTTGAACCCATTTCTTCTATACACCAAATCCAGTGCCCAATCTACTGTAGCATGCTTCCTTTTCAAATAAGCTATCATTTGGTCCAGAAGGATGTGATAAGAACTGAACCAGAGGGGTAGCTATACATCCTCTCTTTCTAAGCTTAAATAAATGATTAGATTATATGGGGTGAGTATGAATGAAGAGCTGAGGATGAAATAAAATTGTGAACCCAGATAACTAGAAGGATGGTGATACCTTCAACAGTAAAAATGAAGTTTAGAAGAGGGATAGGCTTTGTAGGAAGAAAAGAGGGTTTTGTTTAGACACACCTATATTTCATCCAGTTAGAAATGTATGATAGTCAATTAGTGATACAAGACTAGAACTCAGAAGAAAGACTAGAACTGTATATATAAATCTGGGAATCATCTGCATACAGATAATTATTGGACTCATTGAAGCTAATGTATTCAGCAAAAAAGAATCTAGACAAAGAAGAGGATCCAGGACAGAATTGGGGTACATCTTCAATTTGTGAGCATGACATTGACAAAGAAATAGCAGAGGAGACTGAGATGATTAGAGAGGTAGGAGGAGAACCAGGAAAAAGCAGTGTCAAATCCATAGGGGAGAGTGTCCAAAAGAAGACAGTGCTTAATTAGTGTGTTGCAGAGATGTCTAGGATCATGAAGATAGGGATTATTAGGAATGTTGGCAAAATCAAATTTCAAGGGTTTAGGAAAAGAATGAGAGAAGAAATGGAGGCTAAGAGTATGGATAGCCTTTTTTCAAGGAGTTCTACTGATTAAGGGAAGAGAGAGTTTGGATAATACCTTGAAGAGAAATGGTGTAATTAAGTGAGAATTTTTAAAGAGAAAAAGACTGAGTGTGTTTAAATGTAGCTGGGAAGAAACTAGTATGAAGAGGTTGATAAAAAGGAGGGGATAATCACAGAGCTAATCTGCTAGAGATGAGAGATTAAAATGAGGGATATAGGTAGAGTGATTGACCTTGAAAAGGAGAAGGGACACCTCTTCATCAAAGATTAGAAAAGGAAGCACTGGTAGAAGGTGTTGTGAAAACGTTGTGAGATGAAGAAGGAAGAGAGAGAACTTGTTAGATAGCCTTAATTTTTTCACTACAGTATTAAGTAAGGGCCTCAGCTGAGTGGATGGGGATAGATATTACAGTTGGAGACTTGAGCAGAGATGGCAAGATTTAAAACAGCTACTTGGAGAGGTGGGATAGAGAACCAATTAGGAAGGAGTAAAAGGAATTCTGCTGACAAAATTTGGTCATATAAATTCAGGATTTCGTATTGTTTCCAACTCTGTATAGTAACATGTAAAGGGGTAGGAGTAGAGGAGGCAAATGGTAGGAGTAATCCAAGGTTGGAGTTTGACAAAGTCTGAATGGTTATAGGACTAGAGATCAGAGGAAGTGAGTAGATGCAAATTGGCTCCCTAAGGAGTGAATGAAGGTGAGTTTAGCTAGATCCTGGAAAAATACCAGGAGTCGGGAAGATTGCAAAGTGTGGAAGAAGAACAGATTTTGTAAGACTAAAGCATCAGGAAGACAAGATGGCATGCTAGAAGATTGTGAAAGGAGAAAGAAGTTGGGAAAATCATTGATATGCTCGTGAGAGTTGGCAAGACTGAGAGCTTCTTTGTACAGAGTTGTTTGCATGTTGTCACTTACTCACTAGGCTGTGAGATCCTTGAAAACAGGGTTGTCTTTTGACTCTCTTTTATCCCCAGTGCTCAGCCCAGGTCTTGGCACATAACAAGCACTTGATACATGTATATTGACTGACTAAATAAACATAAATCATATCCTTAGAGCAAATTTCAAAGCATCAGCATTACCCCTTTTCTTCCTTGATGGGTTCAGAAGTGGTTGGAAGGACTACATAGTCTTTCACTGGGCCTCCAAAATGAGTGAAATAAAGGCTTGTCAACCAGAAGAAGGAAAAAATTCAGAATCGAGATTGCTTTACTACAAGAGACAGATTTAGAGGAGTGAGTGGAAAATTGGTCTTGATCCTAGGAAATCCTGGGTTCTACTTTAGGATCCTGGACAAGCTCTTAACTTCAGTATTCTAGACTAGAGAGATCAGACCTGGTCCACAATACTTTCATGCAGAAAAACCAGATTAAAATAAAACTGGGAAATTCTTAACAAAGGAAATAGTACTGCAATAAAATGGAGATAATGTTCATATGCCATTTTCTAAGTCAATCTGCAGCCCAGAGGGATCCTTATGTATAGCTTAGTGACCCTATTTCTATTTGAGTTTGACACCACAGCTCTAGGCAACTCTTTTAACCTCAATGCTGCAGAGAAAGTGTTGACCTGAATTGGGAGAGGGAATTCTTTCACATGGAAATTCCATATGTCAGTGGCATCACAAGCCTGTCCCTTTTCTTAATTTGCAGCCCCCATACATATTCACCAAAAGAACAAACTGAAGATCATGAGCTATCCAGAGGCTAGATTAGAAGACTAATTTAGGGGGAAGATCTGAAGAACAGCAAGAACTCAAGGAAGGCATATACTAAGGATGAATTAATTGTATTAGGTCAGCCTTGTCCCAGGACTTATCAGGAGGAAAAAGTTGATTTTATTTTACCTCTAGGACAGTGGGCCATGGTTTTGCACAATGATAGCTGCTTCAAGAAAACTTCATTTTTCATAGTAATATTATTAGCAGCAGTTTTACTTTAATGAGAGAAGTATTGCTCTATTGAAATATCTTGGTTATCTATGTTCTTTGATTAATGAAGAATTCTAGGAGAATGATATTTTAAAGCACACATGCATTTCTGCAAAAGTACTTAATAAGGGGCAGCTAGGTAGCTCAGTGAATAGAGCTCCAGGCCCAGGGTCTGGAGGACCCGGGTTCAAATCTGGCCTCAGATACCTCCTAGTTGTGTGATCTTGGTCAAGTCACTTGATACCATTTGCCTAGCCCTTGCCACTCTTCTGTGTTAGAAATAATACTAAAGCAGGTCAAGATTTTTTAAAAAGGACTAAAATTGGGAGCAGAAAGTTTGAGCAGAAAGTGTGTACCTTTCTTCCCTCTGAGATTACTTCGGGTTTACCCAGTATGTATATATCTTGGCTATACAGAGTTATTTGCATGTTCTCTGCCCCATTAGATATGAGATGAGGATGGAATTTGCTTTCTATTCTCAGCTCTTGGCACAGGGAGTGGCATATAATAAGTGCTTAATAAAATGCTTGTTGACTACCAGAAGAAAGTAAAGTGTAAAAGGACACAGACAAATTTCAGATTAGGTATCAGAGTATCCTCAGTTTGAGTGCTTGAAACTTATCTACTACCTCAGGCTTACCTGTTGACTCCTTTAATTCTGTTTTCTCAAATCATATGTTATATGGTTGAGGCATTGTAGATGCATTCCTTTTTCACTTTAGACCTCTGTTTTGAGATATGAAGCACTTAGTCACAGGGATGGAAATTAGTTATTTGAATCCTTAGCTCTATATACTGTTCAAAGAGAAGTTTGCTTCTTTTCTTGAATTTTTTCTGATTTTATATTTATTTTATAAATGCAATAATTAAGAATAGCCCAGATCTACAGATCCATGAAATTTCTTAATTTAATTTTGTTTTTATCTTAATGGCATCTCTTCTTTCTCTGTAATATACCTGATATAGCAATTAATTTTGGGGTTTGTGAAAGTCTTACCTCAGAGCTATCTTCCTATAAGTATTTTAATGAAATTATTTTAATGGAGTAGCTTTAACTATGTTCCAGTATGCTTCTAAAATAATTCATAGTGACTGCAAGGCTATAGCATGTTATAAACAATAACACAAGTAATAATAAAAATAGCATTCATGTGGTATGTTAGAGTTTTCAAAAGCATTTTACATATATGAACTTATATGATCCTCATAACAACTGTATGAGTTGAGTACTTTTATTATTCTAGTTTTACTACTGAGGAAACTGAGGCAGAGTGAGATTGAGGGGTCCAAAGCTAGAAAGTGTCTGAAGTAGGATTCAAATTCAGATCTTCCTGACTATGTCTTATACTATATGATGTTCCACCTAGCTTTCCAAAAGATAAAAAAGATGTTATTGATTCTATATATGGTCAGAAAAGTTTTATAGCCCTGAGTACTTGGAACCTCCTAGGTACTTTTAAAAATATTTCACTTTTATTAATACTTTTTTCCACTTTATTTTCTAGATATATCCCTCTTTTCCTCTACTACAAAGCCATTCCATCTATTTATTTACTTATTTTTTAAGCCCTTCTGTCTATCTAAAAATAAATTCTAATACAGAAGAGCAGCAAAGGCCAGGCAATTAGGGTTAAGTGACATTGCCCAGGGTCACACAACTAGGAAGTTGCTGAAGCCTGATTTGAATCCAGGTCTTCTCAATTCCAGGCCTGGCACTCTCTCCACTGCACTAACTAACTGCCCCTTAAGCTATCCCCCCTAACAAAAATAAATAAAGAAAGAAACAAATGAATGGATGAATGAATGAATGAATGAATGAATGAATGGTTAAATAAATAAATAAATAAAGGGGGGGGAGCAACTCAGCAAAACCAACCATCTCTAACAATTTATACAATATTTTACCCCTTCTACCTCCATAAAAATGAAAGAGCAATGTATTTTTAGATTGATTTTTATAATTATAGTGTTCTGTTTTTTTTGTTTTGTTTTTTCTTCTTATATTATTGTACATAATATGTAATGACTAGACTATATATATTACTTTTTTCAACTACTTCACTATGAATCAGTTCATATATCGTAAGTCTTCCCATGCTTCTCTGAATTCTTTAGCTTTATCATGTCTTACAGTACAATAATATCCCATTACAGTAATTACCACAATTTGTTTAGCCATTGCCCTATATAAAGGCCAGTTCTTTGCTACCA
Organism: Gracilinanus agilis; assembly: GCF_016433145.1. Taxonomy (NCBI): domain Eukaryota; kingdom Metazoa; phylum Chordata; class Mammalia; order Didelphimorphia; family Didelphidae; genus Gracilinanus; species Gracilinanus agilis. The sequence continues at coordinate 678,858,959 of NC_058132.1, forward strand.
CAAAGAGTGTAATTATAGAGATTTTGGTATGTTAGATCAAGTACCTATAATGATTATTTTTATTCTTTTAACTGACAAAATTTTCAAAGTGTTTATATAGAAATATGAACTCATGCATACACATGTATATATGTGTAGATATATACATTGCATGGAGATACGTATATACTCACATATATGTGTATGCTTATATACATGTATACACACATATAAAACATTCTCATTTGAGATTCACAACAATCTTGTGAGGCAGGTAGATTATTATCCCCATTTCACAGATGAGATAACTGAAGCTCAAACATATTAATATATAATTAATATATTATATTAGCACACAGTAAGTAATAGAGATGAGGTTTGAACTCGGACCTTCTTGATCCCGACTCCACCTCTTTACCTGTGATTTATTGAAGATCATTGACAAGAATACCACTGGATGTTCAGAGGGCTTTTGAGAGTTTATAGAACCAGTCTAGAAGTTACAATGACTTAATTTTCTGGCCCTGCTACTAAGGTGCTCCTTTTGAGTTAAACCACATCCTCCTCTTTCTTCATTAGTAAAATAGGAATTATTGCCAAACAAAATAAAATTATATAATTCATATTTTCCACATTTGCTTAAAACACCTCACCTTTCTTATGTTATTTTAAAGAAATAGCTAATTCAGAAAGAACATGATAGATGCTTGGCTTAAATCTAAAATATTCAATTATTTTTATTGGCCATCAAAAATTATGTTGAATACTTCTCAAATAGTTGTAGTTTAACTTTTTTTTAACAACATAATTTTACATTATATACAGAGAGAAGCAATGTGATAGAATGGGAGTAAAAATAACCTATATTCAAGCCCCACATTAGAAATTATTTCACTGGAGGCTCCTGGACAATCACTTAGTCATATGTGCCTCAATTTCCTAGGATTTATCTCCTAAGTAGAGGAGTTTTGAGTGTCTGTGAATGTGAGTTTCCCAAGCTAACTAACAAAAACAATATAGCTGAGCCTCTGGGATCTCTGTAAAGGGAGGCTTGAAAGGCATCTCTCTTTCTTGACAGCTAGGTGGCACAGTGGATAGAAAGCCAGGCCTGAAGTTGGGAGGACCTAGGTTCAAATTTGGCCTCAGATATTCCCTGGCTATGTGACCCTGGGCAAGTGATTTAACTCTTTTTATCTAGTTCTTTCCTTTCTCACCTAGAGTTGTTACTAAGGCATGAAGTGAAGGAGGGAAAAGAGGAATGAAGGAAGGAAAGAAGGAAGGAAATCTCTGATTTCAGCAAAGAGCTAAATTCCAAAATGCCTATTGCCAGTGGTTTCAGGAGGCTTACAGAAATGTTCTCACATGCTTGAGAGCCCTTGCCTGAAATTTTGTAGGCAGAAAAATTAATAACATACAAAAAGCAATGAAGTTGAAAGGTTTTCATCAGAAGTGCCTCTCATTGTAACCTTGCCCTTTCCCTGGTCTTTCTCTCTTATAACTATTGAAAATCTGCCTTAACAAGGAAAATGAATCAGTGCAAGCTAACTGCTAATACTGTCTGAAGCAAAAGGCCTTTCACAACATTTTAGTGCCTACTAAGGTACCAGATACTCTGCTAGATCCCGGGGATACAAAGACTTTCAGAAAAGTAAACACCACAATTTTCCTTGGCAACTTATTTACTTTTGTCCATAAGGCAGATGTATTTTGTATTTTCCTTGTTAAAAGTTCAGTTTAGCTCAATCTATCATGAAATGAGGTTCAGACTTGAGAAAAGGGTTAATAAATGTGAAAAACATTTCTTTGCCTATTGTTTGAGTTCCTGGCTTATTTTTCCCATTAATGTTCATTCAATCTCAGCACACAAATTTTTTGACTTTCTCTTTTAGATGCTTTAAGCCACTAAATTTCTCAAGTAGTAGATATTATTCAGAACTGTTTTGAGTATGTAATAATTTTGCAATAAGCAAAGCTGAGTTTTATGGTTTACTTTCCTGTGATAAGTAATATTTTCAAACTATTCTTCATGCTTTTGGATGTTGTCTTACTTCTGGGGTTCTGTAGAGACTGAGGAGGTATCTACCAGACTACTATATTCAATTAACATTCAAATATTTGCTTATTAAGTTCCTATGCAAGACACTAAAAATACCTGGATGAAAATAAACCAGAATTTGCCCTCAAGAAATCTACATTCTTCTGAACTGCTAACATAAGTTGGAATAGACCATTACCTTTATTTAGCATTAAAGGCTACCTTATTGGACATATGTTCCTGTCCATCCTTGAGCTGCCATAGCTGTCTGCTCTGAGGTGACCTTCCCTTTCATCAATTCTCTTTTTATTCTGTATGTTAGGGATTATTTAGATTGTCTCCTCCTTTCAAGTGTAGGCTTTTTGAAAATATCCTCAGCACTTACGGCAATCCTTGGCACATAATGAAGTAAATGCTTGGTAATTGACTGACTATACTTTAAACATCTTGGAATTCTTTGCAGCTGCTATTGCTAATCAACATACGATTCTAGAATGCATTGTCAGCTATGAGGCAGCATGACCAGGAAAACCATGGAAGAGACATTGAAATCAACAGCAGGTGAAATCCAACAATACAGAGCAGTAAGGACTGCAGATAGTTATATCCTCAGGGCTTTGCTTTCTGTTTTGTAATGCTACCTAAGAATCTGATAGCTATGGGATGAGTGACTGAAATATTGCTATCTGCTTCTTAAAGTCTTCATGAGCAAATACATATTGGTATCTGCTTCTTATGGTCTTCATATTTAATGACTGTCCCAGAAATGACTCGTACTTTGTAGGGAGATTAAAAAAAAAAACCCTAGTGTTAGTTACTTGCTCCTTATCTACTCTTCCAAGAGCATCAAAAAGCTTTGGCTCTTCCCTCACAGTAGGTGCAGTAACAGTGTTGAGCACAGTATTTTCTAAGGAGGTTCTGTACCCTTTGATAATTATAATATCAATGGAAGAATAAAAGTAGTTTCAAATGGCATCAGTGCTTTTGAGGTACTCCAAATGCCAAAGATGCTTTGTCTTCTCCACTGGAAGTTAATGCTTGGCTTAAAGAGGAAAACTACATTCCAATCCACTTAGTTTTCCTATGAAACTCAAAATTCCTTAAAAAAAAAATTTTAATGACATCCTTTTTTGACCATATCTACTCCTGTTAAGTATAGTCAAACCTTTCATTATAGCTGTCCTCATAGCCAATGCCCACTGTCATGGCTCAACTATTCATGCTGTCATTTCATGCATAAAAAATATAGCCTTTCTCATAGACATTAAAAACTTGCTCTGAAGAGTAGAAAAAGTAAGTGGTGGTCTGAAAAGTTACATATCCTTTTAATGTTTACAAAGCACTTTCCTCAGTTGCAACTCTGTAAGGTAGATAATAGCATTATTAGCCACTTTTTTTTTCAGATGTAGAAACAAACTCAGATATGAATGTGATTATCCTGTATTTGCTCACCTACCAAGTGTCAGATGTAGGATTTGAACCCATATCTCATTAAGTTAATCTGTTTGTATACCACATTTCTAGGTTTGCTAAGTTTACTGACAATTATAATTTATTTCTGCATTATCAAACTATTATTTAGTCCCTATTCTGTAGAAATATAGGGGTTTAGATTGGGATCATCAGTTAAGGAAGAATGAAATAGAAGGTGTGGAAGTAAATGGATATGACTTTTTGGTATATAAATTGATTTGTAGAAAGCTTTATCAGGGTGAAAGCAGTCTAATCTTGGAATTACAGAGCCATCAGCAGATGTCTTCTGGAACATTGCCATCCATGTAGTGTCTGCTCTGTACTCTTCCTTACTAATCATAATTTTCTTCATACAGTCTTCTTCACATAACCATACTGTATGAGAATGTACTCATGTGTTGATTTTTAGGTTTTAGTAGAATTTTCATGTTATATTTTGTAACTTCCCAAAGGTTAGTTTTATTCATCCTGGGTTTTTTTAGGCCTTGTGATCTCATTTGAGCATCCTTATAAGCTCATTTATATTCCAACTTCTTGTTACATAATTTATCACAAACCCAGATGAGGTGTTGACTGCACATGTCACTTATAATTAACTCAGCTTCTATCATTTCCATCAAATCAATGGAATCAGAGGAATTAACCTTTGCTTGTCAATGTAAGACTATTGTCTACATGTTAATTTTTTCCATACAGTTTCATTATTATCAGTTCAGCGGAATCAAAAATCCTTTCCCCCTACCACTTCTCCCTGGTCTTATCTATCTGCCCCTTCACTATCCTCTTCTGTTCTCCAGGAACCCTGATCTAGTCTTAACAGGCTTTCCTTCATCCTAGTTATCTTCATTACATATTCTTCCATCTGACACTCAAAGAACCTTAGTCCTTTCCACAAGATAGAGCATACCTAATCACTTTCTTCAGTGCAGCTTGCTCCATCTAAACTTTTATTTTTTATCCTCACTGGCCTCTTTTTCTCTTTGTTCTCTCAGTTTATCAGTTCTGCTTTGGATTTAGTTTTTTCTCTTTCTGGTTTTTACACTTCAATTATATGTAGTCTTCCACAAGCAAAGCTTCTGTGATGCCTCCTGCACCAGGACTTTCCTTATCTCCTACCTCTAACTATTAGTATTCTCTCTCCTCTATCTTTTTGTGTTACTTTGTATACATTTGTATTTACTTATATATATGTTATATCCCCCTCCTCCCAGTGCAATGTAAGCTCCATGAGGAGGGCAAGACTTGTTTTTATCTTCGCATCTATCCCCAGTGCTTAGCACCAACCCTATCACCTCTTATCTGGACTACTGAAAATCTTCTACCCAGCCTCCCTGCCTCAACTTGCTCCTCTTTTCAATCTATCCTCCTCAGAGCTGCCAAATATTGACCTAACCATACTACATCCCTCCTCAGTGAGCTCCCATAGCTCCTTGTTGCTTCAAGGATTAGTAACTACTTTCTATCCCTAATGATTCTTATCTCTATTCCTCCATCCTCATACATGCCACTACATTACACTGCATTGTCCATCTGCACCGGCTGTCCATGTGCAGATGAACTATGTCAACTATCTAATTGCATGCCAAAATCTAGACTAGAGGTATTCTTTCCCTACTTAGCTTTTCCTGTGTAGAGAGTTGGGCCAAACTCTAGTATCCAGCAATCTGCATAATGTCATCTTCCAACAGGAGCTTTTGGAGCACCTCATCAACTATAGGGAATCACTTTACCATTTGGATGTGATACTGGGATGTCTTCCATGATGGTGACAATATACTTTTGGTGAGCATAAGGCTCTTTTTAAATTGGCTATTAATATTGATATTTATATACTGATAACCAGAGCTGATTCATAAATGATTCCTATATTGGCAACTGTCATTTCCTTTTTATTCAGATGTAATTGGTTTAATTTATTATGATGCTACATGATATTCAAAATGCTTAATGCTTCCTGACTCTTGTTGGATGAAATATATATATCTCAGAAAATCTAAATGCTTAATCCTAACCTTATGACAAACTCCACTCATTTGTATCATGAATTACCTGCTGGACATCTCTACCTGGATATCTTCTAGGCATCTCAAAATCAGCATATCCAAAACAAGAATCATTCACTCTCTCTCTAAAACCTTCCCATTTTGCTAATGGCAGCAATTTTGACAAGAGGTCTATTTCTAGGCACCCGCATTCAAAGTCATCTTTGACTCTTACCTTTCCCTCACCTCCCACTTATAATCAGTTGCCAAGTCTCCTAGAATCTGTCCCCATAACATTCTTGTATCATTCCTTTTCTTTCCACTCATATACCTACCACACTCATTCAGACCTTTATTGCTTTTGCCAGTACTACTGAAATTTCTAAATGGTCTCCTTGCCACTAGTGTCTTAACTTAATCCTATATCCTCCATTTAGTTGCCAAAATAGTCTGCCAAAAGGCCATTCTGGTTTGAGCACATCAGAGACCATTTGAAAACCTTCCATGACTTTTTTTTTTAAATATATATTTTTAAACCCTTAACTTCTGTGTATTAGTTCTTTGGTGGAAGAGTGGTAAGGGTAGGCAATGGGGGTCAAGTGACTTGCCCAGGGTCACACAGCTGGGAAGTGTCTGAAGCCAGATTTGAACCTAGGACCTCCCGTCTCTAGGCCTGGCTCTCAATCCACTGAGCTACCCAGCTGTCCCCACTACTGTTCATTCTTACAAACTGTTCCCCATGCTTCCAGTGTCTTGTCTCCTTAACTCTGCCTTTCAAATCTTCATCTTCTTAAATGACTCAGCTTCAATGTCACCTCCTTCCTGAAGGCTTCCCTATTTCTCCTTTCCCCTGCCAGCTATTACTATGTTCTTTCTGTTCCCAATTCAGTTCCCAACTTACTCTTCTTCTTTCCCAACCCTGTGCTATAGTCAAATTATATGCATTCATATTGTATGCTTATGTTGGGATCTAGGTTTGAGAGATAGCTGGAGAAATGGATAAGGTGCTGAACTTCTAGTCATGAAGATATATATTTAATTTTTTCTAAGTGAAGCCATGTCACTTGCTTGATCTTTTTATACTCACTTTCCTTATTTATAAAATGAGAGAGTTAGATTTGATGTCTCTCCAGCTTGGAATCTATGATACTTGGATCCTGTGATCTTGAGGGCAAGAATTGTTTCATTTTTGTTTCTGTTTCCTCAGTCTAGCATCTCACTCGCAAATCCCTTTTAGTGAATCCAAATGTTCTGACTCCTGCTCTAGTGGTTGTCCCACTATATCACCTTAAGTTACCATCATGTTAGACATGATCAAAGAAAGGACTGGACTACTAACTTCTAAAGTCTTTCCCAGTTCTCAGTAGAAAATATCCTGGTCCAGTGATTCTATGCATACATTTTGTTGTTGACCTGCTACTTAATAGCATTTATTTGCTGACCAGGAACTTAGAGCTATGCTGTGTGGTTATAGGTAACAAAGTTCTTAGCCAATTTACTGTTTATCCTTTTGTCTTTTGTGGGCTCATAAAGAATGATAGCTGCCTTGCTGTGGTGGAAAGTTTTCTTGAGGTCTTCTGATACATGTAAGGGGAGAGCACATACTGTTATCTGTAGGTGCCTGGAGCTGATAATCTGGGGTTCTGAGAAAAGACCATATGTGTGCTAGTATTTATTTTGATGGTGCTGAGTTCATCCCTGTCAGAGGAGCAAGTAGTTATTAAAAGAATTAGTACCTATATCTCATATTAAACCACTTCCTGCTCTGGTCTTGTCTCTGTTTCCTCTATAACCAGTACCAAATCTTTTGCTTGGGTTGGAATTTCAAAGAAGAAAAATCAAGGTAACTAAGAAAGTGACTTTGTATTCTTCCAGTCAAGTTTCTGTTCAATTCATTTTCTCTTCTGATAGGAACATTGGACAGCCAATGTTTTCATCTTGCTTCCCTTGCCATTGACTGATTATTTTCAGAAAAATAACATTTTTAATGCTGTTGCCACATATCTTTCTTTTGGAGGTTATACCCCCTGTTATGGTGCCTTACTTTTTTTTTAATTTAACGATATTTTATTTTCAGGTGCACATTCTCTTTCTCTTATCCCTTACCCTTTAAGAAAGGAAGAAACTGTTGCAAGCATTTATAGTCAAGAAAAACTAATTTCCATGTTGCCCATGTCCAAAAAATTCTCAGTCTATACTTGTCTTTTACCTGGCTATCAAGAGGTGGGTAGCATGTTCCACCATGAGTGCTTTAGAATTGTGGTTGATCAGTGTGTTGATCAAAGTTCTTAAACTTTCAAAATTGTTTGTCTTTACATTATTACTGATTCTGTTCACTTGACTTTGCATCAGTTCATACAAGTATTCCCAGATTTCCCTAAAACCATTTCCTTCATCCTTTCTTACAGCACAATAATATTCCTCTGAATTCATATACCATGTCTTGTTTGACTATTTCCCAACCGATGGGCACTCCATCGGTTTTCAATTCTTTGCCTCCACAAAAAAAAGCTGCTAAAAATATTTTTGCACATATGGATGCTTTTCCCCTTTCTTTGATTTCTTTGGTCTGTAGACCTGGTGATATTGCTGAGGTAAGAGTATACACAATTTACTAACTTTTGGGTCATAGTTGCAAATTACTTTCCAATGAATAAATGAACCAGTTCACAGTTCCACTAAAAGTGCATTAATGTATCCATTTTCCCACAGCCCCACTAGCACTTGTAATTTTCTTTATTGGTCAATTTTTCCAATCTGATGGGTGTGAGGTAGAATCTCAGGGTTGTTTTAAAATACATTTCTCAACTTCTTAGTCTTTTGGTGCATTTTACATATGGCTATCAATAGCTTGGGTTTCTAAAAGTTGTCTATTTGTATTTTTTGACCATTTATAATTAGGGAATGACTTGTTTTTATAAATTTGAATCAATTCCCTATGTATCTTAAAAAGGGTATCTATCACAGAAACTTACTTCAAAAGGCTCTCTTCCCCATTTCTAGCATCTCTTCTAATTTTAGCTTCATCGGTTTTATTTGTACATAGCCTTTAAAATCTATATAATTAAAATTCCCTATTTTGCCTTCTGGGACTCTCTCTGTCTCTTGTTTGATCATAATCACTTCCTCTATTTATAAATTTGACAAGCAGTTTCTGCCCTGCTCCTCCCAATATCACCCTTTTTGTCCAAATCATGTACTTACTTTGAGCCTATCTCAGTATATAATTGTGAGATGTTTCTCTATATCTAATTTCTTCCAGACTACTTTCCATTTTTCTCAATAGTTTTTGTCCAGTAATAAGATAGTGTCTTACTTTCCCTTTCCTTTCCTTTCCTTTCCTTTCCTTTCCTTTCCTTTCCTTTCCTTTCCTTTCCTTTCCTTTCCTTTCCTTTCCTTTCCTGTCCTGTCCTGTCCTGTCCTGTCCTGTCCTTTCCTTTTTCCTGTCCTTTCCTGTCCTGTCTGAAGGAAATGTTCCCATAATGGGCAAAATTATTTCTAAGGATTTTAAGTCTCTGTTGTAATGAACCAATTAGAAAATGGATACAATGAAAAGTGACAAAACTACAGACCATCCTCATTCCCTTTTTAAACTTAGGCAGCCTCCAAATTAAAAACACTGGATTTGTGACTCTACATCCTGAGGTATGTGTTAAACCCTGTTCTCCTTGAAGTCCTAAAGCTAGAAATGTTGTTGTTCTCTGAGAGCCTATGTTCCTTTGGAGGAGTAGCAGCACTGTGTTCCCTTCTGTTTGGCCACTGTGGCCAAAGGGAGGTATTCTTGGTATTCTGTATGCCAAAAACAGTGACCTAGGATGGAAGCACTCTTAAAGGGAAAATTTAAGGAAAAAATAATATGGCTAGAGAATTTGTGGAAAATATCTTTACTAAGAAAATATAGAGAAACATAAAATAAATGTGATTTTAGCCTTTAAAAAATGTATCAGTGACCTTTAATTTGACCCAGAATCTGTATTTGTCCTTTTCTTATGTTAAATTAGTATCTAATGTTTTCTTATGTTAAATTTCTTATGTTAAATTAGTATCTAATGTTTCTTATGTTAAATTAGTACCTATGTTTTCCCCAAAAAATCTGTTCTTTTGTGAAGTGGTTTGACTTGAAACTCTTCTGTTTCATAGATTTTTTTCAAGTGGTGGCAATCAATACATAGACTATGATATGTTATATGTGTATATATTTTAAATATTTTTCTGTTCTTTCAGGACTTAGCACAGGTGCCACCTCTTTAGAAATACTTTCCAGATTACACCTCTCCCATAGCCCCCCCCCCCAAATGTTAGTATTCTCTTTTTCCTTCAATTAAACCTTCCTGAAGACTTGAGCCTTCATTTTTGTCTTTGTATCTCTAGTATCTAGTTTGGTATCTTGTACATAGTGGGTTTTTACATAGTATGTGTTCACTGAAATATTAATTGATTTATAATTTTAATTCCATAAAACTCAAATTCTAGAAGTTTTACATATATTCTATTAGTATAATATGCATGAGGTGGTGTGTTAATGGAGCTCAGAGGCCAGCTGCACAGTTCAGACCCCAGTGTGCCATAGAATACATGGAACTGTGGTTTAAACCAAATGTCACCAATGAAATATTTAGTAGCAACTGTTCTTTTAAAAGAAACATTTTAGAAAATTACAGTCATTTGTAATATTCTCACATCCAGCTGTCAGCTTTATACTTCTTCAGCCAATATTTTAAGGATGGAAATCAGAGAAATGGAAAGTAGGGTACTACAGTTAGCTATAGGCTAAAGATTTGAGAATATTGTTACAGTTTACAAAAATTTCCAAATAAAGCCATCAATGAATCTCAGAAGATTTTAAAATGCAAATATTTATAACAACTTAAAATCCAAATGTGATTAATCTAAAGTTTGTGTGTGTGTGTGTGTGTATTTATATACACTTTGAGAGAGAGAGAGAGAAAATTAAATAAACTTTTGATTTCATAGGTATAGGGAACTTCCTGATAAAGAAACTCTACTAATAATGTAGATTAGCATCTTCTCTGAAGCTTTTATAATCTTAGAGAGTTACCTATAACACTAAGAGGTTAAGTGACTTATTCAGAGTCACACAGCCAATACATGTGAGCAGTGGGACTTGATCCAGGGTCTCTGAAGGTCAATTCTTTCCCTATCCACTCTAACATTGGAATACATAAATGTGTGTATGTAAATATATACATACATATAAATATACATACAAACACATGTATAGTATATAAGTGTATATATAATGGTGTTGATATGAATTGAGAATTGAAAGAATTTGAAATGTCTACAAACAGTCCCAGCTATTAAACTTAGAGATTCCTGAAGTAAATCTGAAAAATCTAGCCCTTTTTTATTTACAGTCTGTTCCACTGTTTCTTTGCCTTTAATCAAAGCTTATTATTTAGCTATTGTAAAGATAGACCATACTAAGTTACTTTCATAATCAAAGATAACAAATTCTGGTATTAAAGACACAATTTCTAGTAATAGCAAAGTAATTTTAGGCAGTGGAGAAGCATATTGTAAAAAATTTGTATATTTTGCCAATTAGAGAAATATTAAATATTCCAAAGAATCTAGGTTTCACAAGGAGAAGTTCCTACTTTTTTCTATGTAGTAAATTTAAATTAAATAGGCATATTTGAGTTAACCAGAAAGTTATTGATTAGAAGTGAAAGTAAATAAGTAATTAGTGGTCTCCATCCCTTTCAGAATTTTAGTTCTTTGAGGGTAGTGTCTGTCTCAATTTTCTGTTTAAATCCTCAATGCCTGGCATACAATGGGTGCTTGATAAATGCTTCCTTTATCTCTATTTCTCCTGGGACACACTCTCTCTGTCTCTCTCTGTCTCTCTCCCTCTCCCTCTCTCCCCCAAAACAGAGCAACGAATAATTTCTTGACTTGCCTCAATAATTATTTAATCCTTCAAAAAGTGAAAAAAATCAACAGGAGGAAATTCTATACGGGATTTTATTTTTACTAAAAGGAGATTGCTCAGGGGGAAATGATGGAACCCTTCTTCCTAAAGCTGTGATAGAGGAAAACTGAACAGCAGATTTCAGAGGAAAGAAAGGTAGGTTTCCATGGACTAGAAGTCTTAAGGAGTTAGCTAACGAGGGATTGGAAAATTCTCAAGAATAAAATTCTGAGTATGAAAAGGAAAACAACTCCAGTAAAAAGGGAAATAGGAATTATTTGAGATTGACATAAGTACACAAGGAATGCTCAAGGAGAGTGCACTCACTGACCCAAAGATATGGGAAGAAGATGGCATAAAAGGCAGATCACAGAAAGTAAATGTCCTTTTCCTTTAAAAACTCAGAATGAATGGAGACTGGAAAGGAAAATTGAAGTCAGCCATTTAAAAATATATATGGAGGGAAAAAGGAGAATCAGTGAAGGGGCTTGGGCTATTGGGAAGTGAACAATATTGTGCTAACTAACAAATGAGAAAAGTCAGAGCTATGCAGTTCTTGCTTCATTTCTGGTTTCTTTGCCAGTGAGAATGATTTTTGCACTAGAAATGGAAACCAAAATGGCTCATAGGGAGTTGATGCTCAAGGTAAGAAAGGAGTCCTGTTAACCCTGATTGAATTCAAGATAAACTATATCCTTGGGAACTCAAAGAAATAGTAGATATAATTACTATGCCACTAAAAGATTATGGAAAATATGGGGGGGGGGTGCACCACAGGATGAGAGAATGCCATTTGGATTTTCCAAAGAAGGAAGGGAAAAGACTGCAAATTATAGTGGAAGCTTCCAACATGATAGATCAGAAGAATATGTGGATTACTTAGATTTTAGCAAAGCTGTATCCCTTACTATTACCATACAGAGATGTAGATAGTGTAGGTGATAATACTCTTAAAGGGATTCAGAACTGGTTGAACAATGAGTCTCGGACACTTTATTATTTTTTAATATTTATTAAGCACTTTCATTGGGTCAAGCACCATGTACAAAGAAAGGCAGAAAGAGTCTTGACCCTAAAGGAGCTCACAACCTAATGAGGGAGATTATAAAAATAACTAGGCACATAAAATATACATACATATATATGTGTGTATGTATATACATATACATATATACATATATATACATACATACATACATATATATAGAGAGAGTAAATGGAAGTTAATTTTAGAGGGGAAGGCAGCAGTTAGGGGTGGGGGGGTTGATATTGGGAAAGTAAGAGTGGAGCAAGTTAACAGGTATAAATGTAAAGTGTCATACTTGATTTCAGAAAATCATTTTCAGGAGGACAGGAATGGGAGGAGGAATTTAGACAGCACTTTGCCTGAGAAAGATCTTGGTATTTTAGTAAACCACAGGCTTATAGTGAATAGGCAGGGTGATATGGAAGCCAAGAAAATTAAGGCTGAATTAAGAACTTTCCTAAATGAAGAAGTGATGACATTCCCTCTGTCCTCTAGTCTGTGCAGCCCACATCTGGAGCTCTGGGTATATTTCTTTCTGTTATAATTCAATAAAGACATGGATAAGCTGGAAAGTATCCTGAGGAAGACAGTACAGATAGGGAAAGGCCTTGATTTCATACCACATGACAGTTGTTTGAAGGAACTATGGATGTTTAACTCTTTGAAGACTAAGGGAGGACATGATAGCTCTCAGGTATTTGAAGAACTCTCATGTAGACTGGTTTGTTTGGCCCCAGAGAGCAGTACTGAGAGCATTGTTGCAAAGAGATCAACCTTGGCTGGATGAAAACTTCCTAACAACTTGAACCAGAGCAAAGTGGACTGGCCTGCCTTGATTAGTGATAGGGCCTCTCATTGGAATATTGGAAACCTAGTCCGACTGATATAGAAGAATTCCCACTGGGAATATGAGATGTATTTCAAAGATGACTGTTGATATACTTTCCATTTCTTAAATCTGATGTTTCTTAATAGTGCGTTGAAAGAATCATTGTCAGAGATCAAATTTCCACCTGTGTGACACTGATACAATGCTTTGTACATAAATAGTAAACACTTAGTATTGATGAATTGAAAATTCCAAGTATCTTAAAGCATATGCAATTTATATTCAAACAACTTGAGAACTTTGAAATGTATAAACTAATTTGTAGGATTTTTTTAACATGGATAATGGTAATGGAATCATAGATTTAAAGCTGAGAGAAACTTTAGAGGTCATTTAGTACAACATCCTTATTTTGCAAACGACAACAACAAAAATGAAACTGAAACCCAGAAAAGCTTAGTAACATTCCCAGGTTTAGAGACAGAGGGGTGTTGGTAAATGGTAAACAACCAGTTTTCTAAGAATTTAAGTTTAACCTGTATTATTAACATTATCTCCATCACTTTCTTAAGTCTAGATTCTAGACATTCACCAAAAAAATAAAATCGTACCTATTTTGTAGTATTTCCTGATTTCTATGATATCAGTGCTCACACTGAAAATCTTAACAATTGACCTTTTATGAGTAGACTCCAAGACATCCTTGACTACAAAATAGCAGATTTGGAATTTGAATCTAGGTCCTCTTGATTCTAAATCAAACAACAGTCTTTATGCTATATTACATGCTGCTTTAATATAAAAGAGGGCAAGAGAAAAAATTAGATTGTTTTTAGCATTGAGGGTATTGGGGAAAAATTGCAAGGTTGTTATTACAACCTGAATATTAAAAGTCTCCCAGAATTTGTCAGTCTTCACATTGTAATGCATAAACATAATTGCATTGTTGCAATTGCATAGGTATAAGGCAACATATAAATGTGAGAGCTTTTTACCTACAATACTATTGAAGTTGTTTCTCTGGCATTATTTCTGAATAGGCCAATTTTGGAGTGCCTTTGTAGTAGACACTTGCTCTCTATTTGTCTGTGTGCCCTGGAAAAATGCCAGCCTGGCAGGACAGAGGAACAAAAGAGCAGCCCTGAAAATATCGAGACTGAAGGCTGTTTTCCTGTCACCACACCAGATTTGGATTATAGCAAAAGCAGACAGATGGACAGTTCTGCTAGTTTAGGAGTGACGAAGATGTTAAAATAGAGAAAAGAAACATTCTGTTCTTTTATTCAAAGAATTTCTAGGCGAAATTACTGGCATCAGTAATAAGCTTAACATTCTGACCAAAGAAACATTATTTTTTGCCCTAGGGATAATGACTCATACTCTTCTTAGAATTTTGCTTTTGTGGAATCCAGTGCAGTCATAGATATGGCTGTATTATTTGGAACTCCATGCTATTGATGTTGTTGAATATTGTAATGATGGATAAAAACAGTGGTATAATGAACCCCACTGTAACAAAAGAACCAAAATCTGTTTTAATTATGAGTTTGTTGGTTCTTGAGAAAAGTGAATATAGTTTCTTTTTTAAAAGTGATAATCCTACATAGATTGTAGTTCTTTCATTTTATATAGAACAGGAAAGGGGCTGTTGACTTTTCCATTTGTTCCCTTGTACTTCTACCTACAGATATGCTCTTCATCCCTATGGCATTACTACAGAAAGCAGATTTGTTCTAGTGACTCTTTAGCTCTGTCCTACTGTGTAAGATTGCCTGTGAGATTGTTTTTCTAGGTATATTTGTTTTCCTGTCCCTTGAAATAATCTCATGTTATCAAACTATTCTTATGGACCATAAAACAGCTGTCTCATAGTAATAGAAGCAGACATTATTAGACTTTGTTAGGTTTGAACTAGAAACCTGAAAGTTAAAGTTTCTGTTTCAATTCTCTTCATTTTGCTCCTCCTAGACACCCAAGTGGCCTTCTGCTTTCAGAGTTTCATCATGTTGGCACTAGGCATAGTGCAGACACCCAGTTGGCTTTAGTCTGCAGCTCAGAATTCCCAAACTCAAGGAACTACTTGAGGGACTCAAAACTCTGAGTTTCAGCTTCCCTAGCAGACTCCAACAGAGATATGTGCCACCGTGTCCAACACAAAAAATACTTTTTAAAAATATCACAGATGGTGCCTAATTTATCCATCCTCTAATTATTTTAATGGGTACACATAACACTTCAAACTCTTCTGCCCCAGACTTCTCATTCCTTCCTGCTATAGTACTTCTCTCCAACCTAGGACACTCCATAATTCAAAGCCTCAAACTCCTTGAGTCACATTTTATCCTGAAGTACCCTTCTCACAAGCATATTCTCCCTCTAATCAGGGCATATGCTCACTTGGAATTGTATATAGCTTTTAGGATTCTCCTTAGAGAACTTTATCTCCTTCTGCTCCTCCCATTTAATATCAACAAAATGTAGTTAATGAATCATAACTTGTGAAATTAACGGATACAGCTATTTTAAAAATTGATGAGTTAATAATAACTTAATGAGTATAATAACTTTTCCCATTTAATAGACAAATATTAAGGAAATACTTTTAACTATATTCCATTATTGGCTGATTATTTACTATTCCTCTAGCAGGGAGGTGACCCTGGTTTCTTTACATACCAGCAGAGTATAAAGCTCTAGGAGATTCTTCAAAGACAGAAAGGCATAGAGAAGCCAGGAGGACACAGAGTATAATCCCAAGGACAGAGCGCACCTGCTACCCAAGGACCAGACTAATGAGATCCAGTAGTCCATCACTGACAGGTTGGCCATTAGGCATGTCTTTGACCATGTCAACTCATACATTTAATTTTTATTAGTGAGCAAGATATATTATTAAAACATATCTATATTTATTTTAATTGATAGTTGATTAGAATTGGTTGAAATCAACAAGATGAGTTTCCTAATTAGATTCATTAGCTTGTTCATTTAAAATATCTTAAACATTTCCATTTAGCATTCTTTGAACTCATGTAGTAAGAACTTTGTTCTTCCACCAAATTTAGGTGAATATTCTGTTCATTTTGAGGAAGATGAAGAACTTTAATTCAATTACAAATCTATATTTTTAAGGAAGTTCTGTTTGTTGGAAAAGATTAATATCTGTCTTCTATTGTTCGTGCATGTTCATATAACTCTTAACTAGTGGCAGTTGCTACTCTGTACATACTCCTGCTCTCCTATAGCCTCATGTCTTAGACACACACACACACACACACACACACACACACACACACCTGGGCTAAAATTGAGCCATTCTTTCCAGTTGCACACTCATAAGTTTTTTCCATGGCCCTTCCTTACCAGCTATCAGTGGCCATATATAGCACTGCTTCAAGTTGCTTTCAATTTTAATTAAAACTCTTTTTGTCAAAGAGCAAATATTGAAGGATGAATGAATTATGTACCTGGAAACCATCATTTAAGTTGGAGTTGTTTACAGTGCAATATTTCCTTGTGGTATTGCTAATAAAATACTAGGATGTTCTGTTATTTCCAGCAAATGATGTAAATAGCAGAGTAACATCAAGGTAAAAGGTTGCTGTTAAGGCTTATAGTTAAAACAAAAGACATGTATTCAGGTTTCCATTGTACATAATACTTTTCATCAAATGATTCAGAATCCCCTTTTTGAAATAAACTCTTTATAAGTACATTGACTTTGTAAGTGTATAATAATAGAATATCTATGATAAGATTCATAAGATTCTAGGGTGAGGTCAAGGGAAGGACATTTTTACTGCTAACTCTTGGAAGTTTTATGTTAAGGAAAACTGAGGAAAACCCATCCATCCTTTGTGCTGCAAAGTAAATTTGACACCTAAAAGAAGTCCGATTAAGAGAGTGAGCTAAAATGAAATGATGCTTCAGTCTGATAGATATCATGTTTTAGATCTACTTGAAAAATGCCAGTATGTCAGTTGTTAAGTCAACAAACATTTATTAAGTACCTAGTACAGTGATAGTGCTGGGGATATAAGGAAGACAACAACAGTCCCTGCCCTTAAGGAGTTCAAATTCTAATGGAGGAGACAAAATACAAATAATGATGTACTTAGGATATTTATCCTGGGTCATTAGAACTTAATCTCAGAGAAAAGGCATTCATATTTAGGGAGTCAGGAAAGTCACTTTCTTTAAAAAGGTGAGACTTTCTCTAAGACTTGGAGGAAGCCAAGAAAGCCAAAACTAAAAAAGAGGATGAGATGGGAGAGCATAACAAGGATGGAAAACAACCAATAACAATGCACAGTCAGGAGAGGATTATGTGGAGGTGGTGAAGTATGAGAAGGAAAAAAGGTAGGAAGAGTCTTAAGTTATGATGGGCTTTAAATGCCAAATACGATTTTGCATTTGTTCCTGAGGGTAGCAGGGAATTTGTTGTAATTTATTATTGGGGATAACCTGCACTTTAGGAATATCACTGATAGCGTAGTGGAGGATATCTTGGAGGAAATAAAAACTTGAGACAGACTGACCAGACTATTAAAGCAATCCAGATATCAAGTGATTATGATTAGGGCCTACACAAGTGTGGTAGCAGTATCAAAAGGAAGAAGGGAGCATATAAAAGAGACATTGAGATGGTAACATAAACAAAACTTATGGAGAAAGAGTTAAGATGACATGTTATGAGCTTAAATAATAGCAACAACACTCATAGCCTCAACAATTAAAGGGAAGTTAAGAGGGAAGCATTTGGGTAAAAAGAAAATTAATTCCGTTTTGGGCATGTTTGAATTGAAGTTGTCTATAGGATATCTGCTTGGAAATGCCCAGTACACAACTAGAGAAATGAGATGCCAAAAAGTCTTAAGACCATTAGGTCTTGAGACCCAGTTTAGGGCTGAATAAGGAGATCTGAAAATAATCTGTAGTTGATAATTGAATCCAAGGGGAATGATGAGATTATCAAAGAAAGTACTAGCGAAGGAGAAGAAAAGCAGCCAAGACAGCCTTTGGAGACATCCATGGTTAGCAGACATGACCTGGAGGAATATCTAACTAAGGAAACAGAAGGAACAATCAAACAATTAGAAGAACCAGTATAGAGGAGTTTCCTAAAAATCTAGAGGGAAAAGGGAGATCAACGGTGTCAAAGTCTTCAGAGAAATTAAGGAGTATGAGGACTGAGAAAAGGCTAGTAGATTTGGCTTCAAGAAGTCACTTAATTTGGGGGGAGAGAGCAGGTTTTGGTTGAATGACGAGGTTAGAAGCCAGATTTCATAGAGTTAAGAAGTGAGTGAAAGGAAAGAAATGGAAGCACTGTTTATAGATAGACAGCCTTTTCAAGAAGTTTAGTCATGAAAGAGAAAAAAAGATGAAAGGACAATAGATTTTGGGGATAGGTAGATTTTTATTTGGTAAAAATCCAATGTTTATGAAAGGATAGGGAAGACATGGGCATATTTTTAGGCAGCATGGAAGCAGCCAGTAGACAGGAAGAGATTGAAAATAGTGGAAGAGTGAGGATGATAGAACATTTTGCTGGAAGTATGACAGATATCACTTGTGCACATGGCAGGGAGTTGCTGGTCTTGAGGTCAAGACTTCTAGTTGGACGTTTGCGAATGACACACAACTAGGTGGGATAGCTAGTATGTTGGATGACAGTCAGGATCCCAAAAGAGCTTTGCAGATCATTAGGTAAGGTTAAATCTAATGAGATGCATTCGAATAAATATAAATTGTACTTGAGCTAAAAAGGATTAATTCCACAAGTATGAGGTTGGGGAGGCATGTCTAATTAGCAATTTGTCTGAAGAAAGTGCAAGGTTTAGTATATCAAAAGATAATTTCCTTGCCATAAGAACTGGATTTTTTGGTCATGCTTTGTAATGAACAGTTAAAGGAAGTGAAGATTAGGGAAGAGAAACTTGGGGTGGAGAAGGTGAACTATGTTCAAAAATCAGAAGAACTGTCCTGTAAAAGAACAATATTAAGCTTATTCTGCTCATCCCCAAAGGATAGTACAATTGGAGCAGTGGGACAAGATCCTGAGAGACAGATTTAGACTTGATGTCTTGTAATTAGAGTGATTTAAAAAGACATAAGTTTCCCTGAGGAAATAGTAGCTTCCTCATTGATAGGGACCCTCAAACAAAGACTAGAAAGGGTCCTTGTTTGAGGAAGTCTTAATTTATGTGGTCTTTGAGACCATTTCAAATATAAAATACTCTGATTCTGTGAAGTCTCCAGAAATGTGACCCTGAGCTTCGATGGGTGAACATTTCATCTTATCTTACTCAGTCTCAGGCTACCATGTATCTTTCCTACCATGTCTAAACCATACTCTACACCGCTTTCCTTAATCTAACTCTTACAAGAACAATCAAATCATCAGTACCATTCCTGGTGAGGACATGTTGTCTAATTGCCCCTATTTCTGCAATTACTCTTCTAATTCCCTTTCTAAAACACTTTTCTAGACACTACTATGAGATGTTATATTCTTTTATTAGGATGTAGAGTCCTTGAGAACAATAAATAACTTGTTCGCTTGTCTTGTATTTGTCTGCTTAGCATAGTGCCTTCATGTAGTAAGTGCTCAATAAATGCTTCTTGATGCTTTCATTCATTGATTTAGAATTTAGCACTTCAGCAGCTTCCGAACCACGAAATAAATATTATCTTATAAGTATTATATATATATATATATATATATATATATATAATACGCACATATGTATATATCTGAGTATTCAAAATAGAGGACCATTACACACATAATATGTTTTACACACCTATCTAACAATCTTGGATGCCTGATTTTGATTAGATTAGGATTGCTGCAGAAATTAAAATGGGAACAAAAGCCCATTAGGTGCAGGGAGAGCAGATTAAAAGCAACCGCTAAGAACAGGGAGGAAGCAGGAAGCCACAAAGAAGACTCACACATTAACAGAGAACTGTGGAGACCTGCTTAACACAGAGACAAAAATCTGTGGACCTCAATGACTAGAGAAGGGCATCACTGGCACAGTCCATTCCAGATACACAATGATTTATTTCTGAGACAAGAAAAGTCAAAGTTGTGTATGTTCTGTTTTAAGAAGTCAGGCTAGGCTATATTTTATGCATATTTACATTCCAATTAGTTCATAACTTAAAGGTTTTCTTGCTTAAAGAGCACAACATTCATTATCTAGAAAGTCAGGTAATATAAAACCATCCATTCCTCAAGGGTTCCAAAAAACTGAAGTTTTATTGTATTTGTAACCATATAAATGTTCAGTCTGGAAAGAACTTGAGTCACCAATATATAACTCCTTCACTTGGGTACTGTTTTTTTGTTTTGTTTAATATAATAAACATATGTAGATAATAGTTGGAATGATGATTTTTAAAAAATCATTATACTCTCACCCTTTATCATGTTCTTGATACCTTTTTGCTTCTCTGCATAGAGATTTGGGGTTCTTTAACACTTGAAATCATATGTTGCCATTATATTCTAAGGTTTTAAAGTTTAATTTCTGAAATCTTCTAATTTTGGAGTTGGAAAGAATGACATTAAAAGGTTATTATAACTGAGTTTATTAATGTCTATTGTACATTTTTAAAAGGCAAATTGGTATGTTTTTCCTTCTGCTAGATTTTCATCTCTATAGAAATCTAAAGGGAAGAATAAGAAAATAACCACATGAAAAATTCAGGATTGGCAGTTTCATGCCAACACCAAGAAGGAGAGGATCAGCAAGGGATTCCATCTACCCAAGTGGCAAAGAGTCAGCCTGGACCATATCATTATCCTGGAAGTCAAAGAGCTTTGGGAACTACAGGAACATCCACAGTTGGGTCTCCTTCATTGCTGTCCCAGGGTCTGCCCAAGAGGATTAGCACTCCCACTGTCAGAACTGATACCCTGGAAAGGCATACCACATGGTATACCCCTTGATTACGTATTTCCATTTGTAACAGAGCCTTATGCAGGGCCAACCATGGAGAAGTGACCCAAGCAGGGTTAGTATCCAGTCTGTTCTAAAGATTCCAACCTAATCATGAATGTGACTGGTCCTAATTGATTCCAGAGATCTGAACTGGTGGGTAATTCAAAAGGGAATTTGCTTCACTGAGGAAAGACATGCCCCTAAATGGACTTTTTAAATCATAGCTATAGAATGTCAAAATTATGGCACAAAATTGTATCTTTCTTCCATGATTTTCAAGGTGTTATATGAGAAAAAATTTAAGGTACAGCACTTTATCATTAAAATTTTAAAGATATTATTTCATTTTTATATATTTCATTTTCATAACCTCTCTAGGTTGTATGTGGCATTTCCCTCCATTTAAAGAGAAGTAGTAGAGAAAATGAACTTACCCAAGGGCCCATAATTAATAGAGAAATTTCCACTGTCCTAGTGTATCTCTCTTGTTCTTAGAAGCAAAAAGAATGTGTATGTTTGATTATTGATATTTTACATCTAAAAAATCTGAAGCACAGAAAAGAATACTAATCTAGCTCCTATTTCTGTAGTATTTTAAGGCTTAAAGAGTACTTCCTCCTAACTATCTCCCTGTGGAATATGGGCAGACTGCCCATAGAGTACTTTATCAAATCTGGGTCTCTGCTAAACAAAGAATTCCAATGAAACTAGGGATCTTTCTGCTAAATTCCTTTTGGTCCTAGTACCAGAGCTTCCTCTACTAAACCAGCACTTTTTTGACTAAACTACTTCTTCCCCTGGCACACACTTTGCAACAAATACTTGAATGCCCTTCTCCTTATTTATTATATACAATGGTTACCTCCCCCTGTGACATTACATGGGGCATTCAAATTCTATAAGCCAAAACATAAACACAGCTGCTGTTTTGGTATGACTTGTGCTTTTGGTTCTGATTTTATTTGAACTTTTTAAAAATAGGTAAATTGTCAAGCTTAAAATTAGTTCAGCTTTTTTCTGTCTATTTTTATAGCTTTTCTTAAAGTGAATTTAATGATTATTTCTTTCTACCCCAACTTTAATGAGCTTTCTTTTCTCTCCATCCCGTCCTGTCTCTCCCCTGCACTCCCCCCCCCCATTTAAATGTTGTTTCTAAAAAGATAGAAATAAATACAGCTTCATTTTTTTTAAGTCCCATGACTTTGGTAATTTCTTTTATAAACATGAAGAAAAACCTATAACATTTTAAGTTTAAGAATCTCTTCTTATGCTTTTAGATTTGAAATGTTCTTACATCAAAATTAGTACCTCTAGGGAAAAGTTTCTTTATTGGTCTCTGGACTTCCCCAGAAGTGCTACATGAAGTTTGTAGCAGCTTAGAATTTCCAGATAGCACTAGAGAAGTCAGCAGTTATTTGGCCCAGGATAGCCTCAGAGATCTAGAGATGAGCAGGACATGAGAACCATTGGTTAACCCTCTTTATTTTACATAGGAGAGGAAATTTGAGAACAAGGAGAAAAAAGGATTTGTCCAAGCTCTCCCAAGTTAAGGGAAGGGCAGAGCTGGGATTTGAACCAAGCCTCTCTGATTCTAAATTCTCCACTTTTTCCACAGTATCACCCATCAAGGAATTTGTAGACCCTAGAAGGTGGTTCTTACTAAGGTCTTATTGAAGTACAGAAACGCTATCTTCTATATACTTTTCTATAGGTCCTAGGTTTTTTGGCAGAGATACTTACAGTCTGGTGCAGTTTATTTTATCCTATGTCTTTGATAGTTATTCCTCTTTTATAGGATTCCTTCCCTTTTATAAATTCCTATTTTATTATTTAGAGTCAGCTGAAACTTTTAATGCTTGCTGATAATCTGCCCTATATTCAGCCCCAATTTGACTAAACTCAGCAAACATCTATTTAATCTATTCACCTATTTGGTGCACATACATACTTTTAAGGGAGAAAAAAATGGGCCCAAATCAACAAACACTCAATAGTCACCTACTTTGTGTAATGGTCAATATAACCAGTCTCTACCTTGAAAAATCTTCTATTAAGTTAAGGGAGAGAAAGATATAGTGACTCCCTATTACTTCTGAGATCAACTATAAATTTCTTTGTTTGACATTCAGAGTTTCTGTGTCTTGAGTCTTTCTTTCCATTCTTCTTATACATTACCCTTCTTCCACATATGCTATAGACTAGTAATATTGGTCTATATGCTTCTATGCCCACTTGACACTCATGCCACATTTCCCCATGCCTTTACTCTAGCTCCTCCATCCCTCAAATACTCTCCCTCCTTAGTTCCCCTTAGGCTCCTTGGATTCCTTCCAAACGCAGCTCAAGGGCCATCTTGTACCTGAGATGCCTGTCCTGATTCCCCCAGATACTAGCACTCTTCCTCCCCAAACTTCCTGGTATTCATCTTGTGTCTATTTATCAATAGTTCTAGATGCACAGATTGTCTTCTCTGTGAGAAGGTAAGCTGCCAGAGGGCAGCAGCCATTACTTTTATGTCTTTTTATTCCAAATGCTTAACATAGTGCCTGGCACAAAGTAGATGATTAATAAGTACTTTTAAAAAAATGTTAACCCTTATCTTCTGCCTTGGAACCAATTTACTAAGTATTGGCTCCAAAGCAGAAGAGTTTTAAGGGCTAAGCAACTGGGGATAAGTGACTTGCCCACAGTCACATAATTAGGAAGTGTCTGAGGTCAAATTTGAACCCAGGACCTCCCTTTTCTAGGCCTGGCTCTTGATCTTCTAAGCCACCTAGCTGCCTCTAAGTGCTTTTTATTTGGGAAGAGCAGTTGATTGATTGTTCCAGCAAGTGTGCAAGGAAGCAAATGCAAGATAATTTGAGGAGGAAGGGATCCCTAACAACTAGGCTCTCCAGGAGAGCTTCATGGAAGAGGTGGCACCTGAACTGAACTAAGAAGGAAGAGAAGTCTACTGAGAGGCAGGGATGAGGAGGGAATTCATGTCCGCTTTCTCTAGACTATAGAACATGTGAAGAAGAATATCAAATCAATGTGGAAAGGTGGGCTGGAAGCACATGGCAGAAGGCTCTTAATGCAAGGAAGAGGAGTGAGTGAGTGCACATTGAACATTAGAAGTGAGAGCAGGGATTGAGAGCTATCTTTGACAGGAAATAATTTTTTTACAATTCTTACCTTCCTTCTGCCTTGGAATCAGTACTATGTATTGGTTCCAAGGCAGAAGAGTAGTAAAAGTTAGGCAGTGGGGGTTAAGTGACTTGTCCAGGGTCACACAGCTGGGAAGTGTTTGAGGTCAGATTTGAATTGAGGACCTCCCATCTCTGGGTCTGGCTCTCAATCCACTGAGCCACCCACCCTCCCTCAGATAGTCTTTTCCAAAGGACCTACTGTGCTTTAGGTATTGTGCTAGGTCCTGGGGATAAAAACAAAAAGTAAGACATTTTCTATCTTAAAGAAATGCCTTTTTTTTTAATAGCTACCTTTTATTTTAGCTTTACATTGAATTTGTTCCAAAGCAAATGATATATTAGGGACTGATTTTAGTATAATGTCACATTTACTTATCCTCAGTTTCATCAGCAAGAAACAAAAAACTGTGCTCAGCTGAACCAAACATCTCAAACATCAGGTCACTGTCTATGTTGTTCTGCTAGTTTGATAACACACTCAGTAGCTCCCAAGCTACAACTCTGTCCACTCCCACTTATACAAGCAAACTTAAAGTCTTTTTCAAGGTAAAGTAGCACATTTATTGTATAGTTTCCGGTGTAGTTTAGTGCTGTGGATTGAGGTAGGCTGGTCTTCCCCTTTCCCACATTCAACCACAGCTGAGTCCCCCTGCATCAGAGTTGTTGCCTACCTAGCTCCACCATCTCACCTACATCAACTCAACTTTGCCAGCCCAGATCCTTTGGAAAATGGGTTGCAGGCTGAACAATATCCTGAAGCTGTTAACATTGCCACTATTTATTGTAGGACATGTATTTTTTTAAATCCATTTAACATCTATAAAACTATACCACTATTTTTATTAGAGTTTCAGTCCTTTTTTTAATGTGTCACTGATGAAAATTTTGTGTCCCTGACCTCACTTTCTCCATTGGCCCCACAGTTTTTATTTTGCAATTTTGCATAGTGCAGTGATTTTTAGGAATGCATATTTCACATTATACCATAAATAAGTGTATATGCCTTTCACCCATTCGGTAAGCCTCCCCTTGCAACAAAGAAATATTTAAGAAAAACCAACCAACGAATTGACCAAGTCCAACAATATATGCAATATCCTACATCCGTAGTCCCCTTTCTCTGCATTGAAGGGATAGAAATTATTTTTTCAACTCTTCTACAAAGCCAAACTTAGTCATTATAATTACATTATGTTCACTTTCATTTTACTTTTTCCACTTTCATTGTAGTCTTTGGGTATATTCAATCAATAATCAATAAACATTTATTTAGCATTATATGCATACAAACTATACACAGCGTAAATAGGCAGTAATCAGAAGAGGTAGTTGGAGGAGAAAAAAAATCTCTTTCAAAAGGCAGAATTTCTACTATCTTGAAGGAAACTAGAAGGTAAAGGCAAAGAGGAAGAGATGGTGGTACAGACAGTGAAATATCAGAAGCATGAAAGGGAGTGTCCAATACAAGGAATGGAAAAGAGGCTATTGTTGCTGGATTGTAGTGTACATAGAAGGGAATAAAGCATAAGAAGCTAGAAATGGTAGAAGAGGCCAGGTTATGAAGGACTTCAAAAGCTAAAAAAAGATTTTTATATTTGATCCTGGGTATGATAGGGAATCATTACAGGTTTTTTTTTTTTTAGGTGGGAGGTTGGGCATGGTTAGTCCTGCACATTAGGAAGATCACCCTGGCAGCTTAGTGGGTGAATGGACTGGAGTGGAAGAGACTTGAAACAGAGACCAGCCAGAAAAGCCATTGCAACAGGTGATGAGAGCCTGGTTCTGCTTACTTGATTCACATCAGTTATTTTAGGTCTTCCCATGTATCTTTGAATTGTTTATATCTGTGGTTTCTTAGGATAAGTAACATACTATGGTGTTTATATGTCATAACTTGTTTAAAAAATGATAGAGATGACCTTGGACTGAGGATTAGTAGGGTTTGAGTAGAGGTAGGAAAAGGAAACAAAAGATTTGTGGGCATTTGTGGACAGTGTATGTTGTAACAGTAGTCAAGGTGGAAGTTAGAAAAGTAAGATCAAAGAGACATATCAGAGCCTGAAAGAGTAGAAAACATGAATGGAAAAGAGAATTTTGAGTTTGGGGATGTAGGAAGAAGCCCTTTGAATTGACGGTGTGATCTCAGGTGGAAGAGGAGAAGTGAAGAGCTGAGAAGATATTGATAAACTGGGAGGGGTTGGAAGAGATAACATTCTAAAGAGAATACCAGTAATCCCAAGGGGCAGGCATTAAGTTGACATGAGGGAGATGATTGTGAGGTAGTTACTGAACTTGAAAAAGGAGAGAAAGTGGCTCGGAGCCTGGTAGATTTCAGCAACAATTATCTTAATCTGTCAACAGAAATAAGTGGCTTTTCCTTCACAGGAGTTGGGTTTATAGAGTTTTAGCAGAGTAAAAGTTTAGAAGTTGCATTGGGGAGCCAGGAGTATGCCAGTTCCTCTTTCTCCAAGAATATGTGTATGTGTGCATGCACCAATGTTGGGAGAGCACTCAACAAAGAACAAGTACTGGAGAGGAAGATGACTAGTTCCAAAGAGAGCCAAGTTTGGGAGACTATAAAAAGAAGAAAGAGAAGGAAAAGACACTTAGGATGAAGTTAATTTATAGAACAAGATTCAGAGATCATAGTAAATTAAAGCAATGGTAAAATATAGACACTGATTAGGATTAGGTCTGAGCTAGGTGGAAATGAAAGTTCAGGGAGAGTTAACAAGAGTGTTAGATTAGAAACAAAAGTAACAATTGGCTGGAGCCCATATCTGCCTAGGCTCTTTGATGATGGTTCTTTGGCCTCCTCTCAGTCTTTTTTTTTTTTTTTTCATCCAAGAGGAGAGTTGTCATGTCACTGGACATGACAATCAGTAAACTTTTTTTTTTTCAATGACTGTATCTTAGATGAGAAGTGAATAGTTACTGATATGGGACTTCTTTCTTTCCTTCCCTCTCTCACTCCCTCCCTCCCTTCCTTCCTTCCTTCACCTTCTGTCTTAGAATCAATACTGTGTATTAGTTCAAGACAGAAGAGTGGTAAGGGCTAGGCAATAAGGGTTAAGTGTCTTACCCAGGGTCACACGGTTAAGTATCTGAGGCCAGATTTGAACCTAGGACCTCCTGTCTCCAAGGGCTGCCTCTCAATCTACTGAGCCACCTAGCTACCCCTGGGACTCATTTCTGAATCAACTATATAGTCAGATCATTAATATGTTAGTTTTAACAGTAAAAATCAACAACAAATTAAAGGAACAGGAATGACAGGAACACTGTACAAATATAACAGATCCAAGCTGACATTTTTTTGAACAAACTATTGACTCTGAAAAAAAGGAAGTGGATAAAAGTAAGACACTGATTCTGATTATTATAATTTCTTAAAAGTTGGTCCCATAGTGAGAAAGCTAAAGAACACAGAAACAACCTTAATTGACAAATCCTCGAACCCCTTGCCAGACAGCTAGTTATAACAGCCAAGGTCAATACCATTTTAGAGTACATGCTTATTTGCAAAACACTTGGGAAGATATTGACAAAAGATTGTGAGCAGTATCACCTCACTAAACAACATAAAGGAGTGGAGATGAACATTAACCTGCCAGAAACCTTGATATGAAACCAAAATGAATTCCCTGAGAGCCTTTTAAAATAGGACAACAAAAATGAAATGAAACACATCTGGAAACCTTTCTGTGGTAATCTGTTGTCATTGATGACAATAGAACTACCATGTTCATGTTTTACCACCTTGTTACTTTATATATAAGTATTATTAATAGTACTTGGGAGACAAATTAGCAAGATAATGGCTATAATTGAATACATGCATTCAAAAGCTATTGTTTTGGAAGTGGTACAGTTTTAAAGGAGTTCAGGAATTGATTTCAAAGATAGAAAGAGAAGATGCCAAAGAGATCACCACAGTTGTATCTACCCTCCCCCCCAAATGGTATCCCCAAAACAGCAATATACATATTATCTCTAGAAAAGTTTAGTGAGAATTGCCTATATGTTTCTGGAGGGAATCATTAATGAAAACATGAGGAGGAAATAAGCAGGTTTTCACAGCTGACTTTTTACAGTAGATCCCATTTTCTTGGTTACACAATAAGACTAAATTATTGGTGATATTACCACTCCTGGGCCAAGGACGGTCCCTAGCCCAGATGAAAAAGGAGGAGGGTTGGGCGTGGGGCTAGCAACCCCACCCTGTAAAAACTACATCTGCTAAAGAAACTGCAACCTAAAGTAGGGGCAGCTGGGCTAGCTCAGTGGATTGAGAGCCAGGCCTACAGACGAAAAGGTCCTAGGTTCAAGTCCGGGCTCAGACACTTCCCAGCTGGGTGACCCTGAGCGACTATGTGTCCCATTGCCTATTGGTTGTGGCCCTATGCTCCTAGAATGGAGTCCCAGGATAAAAAAAAAAAATTGGTGATATAAAATCTTTCTGTGAATCCATTTATTCTAAAATATTATTTTGACTCCATGCATAACACAACATAATGGCTCTTTTCCAACAAGATGTCTTCTGTGAATATATTAGGTTCATTAAGAAATTACCTGATAGATAAAACCGAAGAGATGATTTCAACAAACAGTCCTCTGTTAAGTGAGGCATAAAGGACTGATATTCCCCAAAGGTATTCACCAGTTTCATGGAAGATGCCTCTGGCAGAGTCCAAATGGAAGAAGGGGAATTTTGAGTGTGTCTATGTTTGTGTATGCACACACACACGTTTTATGTATTTTTTATGTTTTATATAGAACTTATCGAGAGCTTACCATTTGTAACTGGCATTGTGCTAATTGCATCAAATCTCAAAATATTGCACCCCCACTATCTCTAGTTAAATATTGGCCTAACAATCTGCATAGGCAAAACCAAAAGAGTACAGAATACATAGTACTCTGGTTGGGTTGGCATGCATATGGATGGGTAGCCTATCCAGTTAGTTAATTAATATGTAAACAGTAAGCATTTTGGATTTGGGAGATGATTAATATGTAAACAATAAGCATTTTGGATTTGGGAGATGATTATTCACTTTTCATGAGCCAGAAGCTACTCATATCCAAAACAACTTCCATCTTGATAGCCTGAAGATTGTCTTGGTAATTCTGCCCTGAGGCAGCATAAAGGAGTAGATGGCATGTGATCTGGAGTGAAAAGACTCGGACTCAAATAAGCTTTGCTTCTTATTACCCATACAACTAAGACAAGACATTTAAGTTCCCTGAGCCTTTCTTTTCCTTATCTACATAATATAAGAATTGAACCAAATGACTTTTGGGGTCAAATTTTTATCTAAATCTGGGAGACTACAAGCCTTTGGAACACTAGTTTCAGAAGAATCAAGTTGTAAATGACCCAAAGGGCAGTAGAAAGACACTTGGCAGATGGAATTAGGATCTAGTATATACTACTAAAGATGAATGCATGTAAAGTAACATAAAATATAACCTCAAAGTTGTGTCTAACTGGAAAAGGTCAATTATGTAGGAAGAGTAGCTGGACAGCCCAAATGTTACAAGTGTCCATGCATTAAGTAAATCCAATATACTGTATAAAAAGATTTGTGAAAGGAAATGTACAGGATGAGAAGACATAGATGACTGGTAACATGCCCACATATGGTGATTATCCATATTATTAAGCTACACACCCATTTTAGGTCACTGTTAGCAAAGAAAAAAGTCAATCAAACTTTAGTGAGCCATAAAAATGTCATGTAAAGATCTTTTCCCTTTAAAGTATGCATCTGGTTTTTTTAGGCGAATCTTTATTTATTTCATTATTTTTTCTTTTACTTAGACATTAATTATGTAAAGTAGTGCTGGACTGGTAAACATGAAAAAACTGCATATTCCCTATTAAGTAATTATAGGAGGAAATAGATGTGCATGGAGAGGGGGAGAAAAACTTTTTTGGAATGCCAGGCTAATGCACATATTTTAAGCTGTTTGATTATTTTTTCTAGATCTAAAGAGAGATTTCAAAATATCTATGGGTTTCATTAAAATCTCGTGGTTTATTCATTGTGTTGTTCATTATTCTCAATAGTTATGTAAGATAAATTTACCTTGATACTCAGACTATAGAGGACTATGTTCTCAATATTATTATCAATATTACTTTTCTATAGCTGCTGTTCTCCTAATAAATGCTTTTGGTTTGTTTAGATCTCACCTCTGAATGAGCAACATATTTAGATGCTTGAAATAGTTTTATATGTAAGACCACCAAAATATTAGAACCATGCCTCCAAGACCATCATCCGGTGAACTGTGGGGCATCCATTTGATGCCCCCAAGAATCTTAGTAGAATGTCTACTGCCTAATGGAATGATAGTGACTTTAGAATGCCTCCGTGAGGCTACATTAGTAACTATTAAACATGAGCTATTTAAAGAAGCAAGGAAATACCCTCTTCACCAGCTCCTTCAAGATGAAACTTCTTACATTTTCGTAAGTGTCACTCAAGAAGCAGAAAGGGAAGAATTTTTTGATGAAACTCGGCGACTTTGTGACCTACGGCTTTTTCAGCCTTTTCTAAAAGTCATCGAACCAGTAGGCAATCGAGAAGAAAAGATTCTCAATCGAGAAATTGGTAAGATGATTTGGTCTCCTATTATATGAGCTCTTCATTTTTTATTTTTCTTACAAGTAAATATTATAAGGATTAATTATTAAGCAATTAGGCTGATTTTTACATGTGACTTATTGACATCAGTACTAGGTACTAAAGAATTTTCGTGGTTTCTAATTCATTCCCTTTAAACTTTTAAGTTTAAAGCTGCTGTCCAAAGTCATGGCAAATGTAAAAATATTTCTGACCACTAGCCCACTGAACTGACATTTTTATCTCTTTTGCTATTCTCAGTAAGGTTTCCTTAATAGAAATTATTTGGCGGGGTTAGGGGGAAAGTGTCAAGTTTATACTTAACAAGGTTTGAGAAGGGTGAAGTTAATAAAATTGAATTCTTTTATTATTTGAAGTGGTCATTAATGTTATTGACTATATTTTGCCAAATGTGACTTCATATAGTGTTAAAGATGGTCCTTAGCTTTTTCAGAGTCTCCTTTTTAATAGGCCAACTATCTCTGATTCTTTCATGGGGGAAAGTAGAACTTTTGCCACATAACCCCCATTACCCAAAATAAGCAATTGCCAGGATGTAGGAAATCTTTTCATACCATGACATTGGTTTGGTTATTGAAAATATTATTTTGAATTTGTTTTAAGGTTTTGCTATTGGTATGCCTGTTTGTGAATTTGATATGGTTAAAGATCCAGAAGTACAAGATTTCCGAAGAAATATTCTTAATGTTTGTAAAGAGGCTGTGGACCTGAGGGATGTCCATGCACCCCATAGTAGAGCATTATATGTCTATCCTCCAAATGTAGAATCTTCACCAGAATTGCCAAAGCATATATACAATAAATTAGATAAAGGTAAGAAACATTAAACAGTTACCCTCTCTTAACATGTTCAGAGGTTTGCTATTGTTACAGTGATTAGTGTGATAAATCCTACCTATGTGTATATATGTATTTAAAATAATTTTTCTGTGCTAACATTGTAAATTTTTTGTGGGTAAGGATTATGCCTTACATGTTACCATTTCTTGATAGCCCAGAACAAAAAGTAAATATCCACATATGTAAAAGATCTCTTATTTTGTCAATGTAGGGAACCATACTTTTGAGAACGTCCCTCAGACACAGATTACTACCTATCTCTGACCTGGTAGATAAGTTGCTAAATTCATCATAGGATCATTGATTTAGTGCTAAAAGGAAAATCAGAGATCATCTAATTCAATCCCATCCTGTAGATAAGGAAACTGAGGCAGAGAAGGAAAGTGACTTTCCCCTATATCACCCAGATCAGAATCAGGACAACTTATAGGTCCTGTCCACTCTTCATTAGACTTTAAGGCAAAGATATCCTGGAGCCAACTCAGATCTTCATAAGAACCAATTCTCAAATGTTCAGTGTGACTACCTCAAAAATTAGCAAACACTACACATCAGGGCTTGATTTGTTGTTTTGCTGACTGGTTTGACTTAAAGTAATAGGGGAAATGGTGAGCAGATGCATTTTTCCCCCCTAAGAAGCCAGTTGTTAGATATTTACCATCATGTTCCTACTTCAATGTCTCTCTTAAGTACCAGGGACTTTGGTGCAAAGGACTCTGTCAAGCACTTTAACTGGGGATTCACAGCCTGAATTAGATTTGAACATCAGTGTTCTTTCCTCCAAGTCCAATATATCAACTGTTGCTTCTCATAGTCAGTTCTCAGGGAGCATCATAAGTTCCAGGAATCAGATTCTCTCTGTCTTGGGGTGCTGATCATTTAGTAAAAATTGTTCCCATGAGGCTCAAACTATTGTCTTGGGACTTGGATTGCACAGTAATTCTCAGTTTGAGATTCACAATTCCCTTTTCTCACTTAGCCATCAAAAATGAAATTAGAATAAATTGCCAGTTTTTAAATGAAAATGGATAATAATTCAGACATTTTCTGAACATGTTGGAAAGATGTCCGTATTGCCATTACTCATATTCTTAAAAATTGTTGATTTTTGTCTATCATTATCAAGTTAGTAACAATTTGGGATAACTACATGCAAGACTCCCATCTTTTATTTGCCTTTTATACTAATATAATATCAGGCAATTTCTACAATTAACCATTACGGTGGAAATTGTCCTTTTTAGTGAAAATAAACTTCTCTTTGTTATACACCATATACTTTTTAAAATAATATTTAACTCTAGAATTTTCATCATTTTTTAAAAGGCAGTATTTTGTATATGACACAGATTTATTTTTAATTTTTGTTTTATGGAACATATCAGTTCCTAATTTGTAGAATGTAAAATATTTGGTGACAGAACTAATAAATTGCTGTACTAACATTTTGCCAGTCACCTTTGGGCCTAATTTATGCAACATAAGTATAGCTCTCTCTTCCTCTCTAGCATATAATTTTGATAGTATGTATTCTTTCTTCCTTTTATGTACCTCTTGCTCTCAATCTTCTTTGCCATAAGAAAATTTACCATTTCTCATTCTCTTCAATCACGACTTCATTTATCAGCTCTCTTAGTTACCATTGCATACTTTTGAAATTTGCCTCCCATTTAGAAAATTGTTGGAGCCACTTTACTACTCATCTACTCTAATAGGCTATTTGTCTTTTGCAGTTCCAAATTAACCACTCCCATAACCAGTCTGGTATATACCCATGCTGTGTTACACTATTACCCTAGTCTTCCTTTTGGATACAGGAAATCAGCTTATAGCTTACTAGCATAAGAAGTGCAAACACATAGTCATAAATGAATGGGAAATATATAAATGTAAACAGTGACATTGGAAAACATAATTGCCACCTATAGATAGGATCATCAAGATTTGATTGAGCTTGTCGAGCAGAAATGAAGCTACATAATTCTGTTGTTTTACTTTGGTTACCTCGTTCTTTAGTCAGATTTATAAATCTCCTGAAAATCAAAAATGGAAAATCTTGTCTCTTGAAAATTACATTGTTCATATTGATGGTGCATTATAATATTTCATTTTATTCTAGGACAAATAATAGTGGTGATTTGGGTGATAGTTTCCCCAAACAATGACAAGCAGAAGTACACTTTAAAAATCAATCATGACTGTGTACCAGAACATGTGATCGCTGAAGCAATCCGGAAAAAAACACGGAGTATGTTGCTGTCATCGGAGCAGCTGAAGCTCTGCGTTTTAGAGTATCAGGGCAAATACATTTTAAAAGTGTGTGGATGTGATGAGTATTTGCTAGAAAAATACCCTCTTAGCCAATATAAGGTGAGTGGTTTGAGTTTGTAAGTTTTTATTCATAGAAAATAAAATATCATATTACAATATAAAGGCATAACTGGAAAGCATTACTCCCAACACTCTCAGTATCCATCTAAAAATAACACAAGTTCTTTGATGTCTTGGTGTAAAATCTATGATGATGTTGTCTTAGATGGTGGCTCTGTTTCCTTTCTGTCTCCCAGGAAACAGTATGTCCTTGGATTGATATATAACAATTTACCAAATCATAAAATTTGATGAGAGTCCAGGCCATGCCCCCTATAACATTCCCAGAAAGTGACCTTTCTCACCTCTGCTCAAAAACTACCTAGGAGGTAGAATGTCTTGGGTGGCCCAGCTGAGTCTAGGGACAGAAGCTGTTTGCTGAGCCATCACAGGAAAGGGGCCTTCCTTCCCTTCTATTAGTGGAGAAAGAGAGATAGCTCATGGAAGAAAAAGAAAAGAGGCTTGACCCTGATAGAAGTTTTCTGTGTTAGCCTTTTCTCATTCCTTCTCCTTATCAACTCCTTTTCTGCTCTTCTTGTTTTAAACTTTAATAGTAACTGATGACCACTTAGGACCGTCTTCAGTTGAATTTACTCAGGAAGTGTCTTCCATTCAGAATATTTTTCCTTTAGAATGCATTCATTTTTGAGGGACCAATTAATGATATGTGTTAGAGCATACCTGTATTAGTGTCTTTTATGATGAGCATCTGTCTTAGATCCAACTAAAAAAATTTAAGGTAATATTTTGATTATTATGAGTCCATTTATTTGGCCTTAATTTGTGCATTGCCTTTGATCCAGTAGTTAATTAACAAGAGTGAATACAGCAACTGAAGAGACTAAAAATGTTAGTAGTTTAAGTACAACAAAAAATAAGCTATCTAAACCTCTAGATTTGTGGTAAAGACTTTGTGGTGAAGTCTTTACATTTACCCTGTAATTCAGTGATCAGTCAAGCTCTACCCAGTTTTAGGGAGATACCATCTATAGTGATATTTCTAAGCTTTCTGCTAACAGTAAAAGATATCCACCATTTCAAAATATGAAGGCCACAACATTTGAGTTTTAATTTTCCAAAGTAGAGTCATGATTTTTTTTTTATCTTCTCATATCATTCCTTCTTTTTTGGCATTTTTATTTGTCTTATTTTAACTACTGACTTTGTCGTGAAACCATGGACAGAAATGAACCCCCTTCTCCTTTTGCTTAAATGGCATCTCATTTATTTTAAAGTTTGTATCACCATCCTAATGAGCAATCTCTTCATGTAAATTCCATACATTGCTTGTTTGTAGACAACAATGCTACTACTATACCTAAAGAGTAACATGGTTTTTTTTCTTAATTTGATTTCATTGTTGCATGGTGGGATCTACACTCTTAAGCTATCTCGGAATGTTAATTTTTTTAGTGCAACTAAACGCAATCTTAAATGATATAAACAGAACAATGGTTATAAATATTTCTGTAAATACTGGTCGTTTTTATCTTTGTGTGTTATATATTTTCCTTTTGATATTTGTAGGCATTTGTCTCTAAAGAAAAAAAATACAGGCACCAATCTTCCTCCCTTCCCTCCTCTAATTTGTTACAGTACATAAGAAGCTGTATAATGCTTGGTCGGATGCCCAATCTGATGCTGATGGCTAAAGAAAGTCTTTACACTCAGCTACCACTGGATACTTTTACAATGCCATCTTATTCCAGGCGAATCTCCACAGCTACACCATACATGAATGGAGAAGCTTCGACCAAATCCCTTTGGGGCGTAAATAGTGCACTCAGGATAAGAATTCTTTGTGCAACTTATGTAAATGTAAATATTCGAGACATTGACAAGGTAAATTCAAATGCTGATTCTTAGAAACACAGACATTACAAAATTATTTCTTTGTAGACTATCAAGTTTGTATACTGACTGTATGCTTTAAAATTGCATTTGCCTGCCATAGAATATAATCAGGAGTCTAGAGTGGGAATAAGCCTTCTGTTTATACAGTGCTTATGCAGTTATGTCCATTCTCTCATTTAATCCTCAAAATGCCCTTCTAAGGGAAGAGGGCAGGGCAGGTAGATTTGCACAAAGTTTAGATTAGAAAACTGAAATTCAGAGTTGGTAAATGATTTGCCCAGGATCAAGCTGATCCAGCTCAGACTGAGACTCCAGATATATCTAGTTCTTTTTCAGCTACAGTGTACCATTCTTCCATCTAGAAAATAATCCATCCCAGGCTGAGAATTAGTTTTTTTTCTAGTTTCTGCTACTAATTTTAATCATTGGAAAGCCAGTATTTCAATAGTTCCACTTGCCTTCTTCATTTTAGTTAAGGTAGCACAAAACTGTTTATATTGTAACAGAGAGAAGAATGCACAGAAATATGGCTGATATTTGTTTTTAGAATGATATGCTTTATTCAGCTGAGTTCAGAAACCATTAATGGCCTGGTATGTATAGAGCACTATGGTAGATACTGAGAGAGATACAAAGACTAGTTAAGATGTGGTTCTCATCCCCATGGAGTCTCAAAGGAGGCCCTCCTAGATAACTATAATACATAGTTGTAGCTCCCTTATGCAGTGGTGCAGTGGGATCTTTATGGATTGTAATGTGGGAAGTCTTTATGGAGGGTATGGCATATGAACTGGACCTAAAAAGGATAGGTATTCTCTCATCAGCAAGCCTGGTCAGGAGACTAGAATGAAGAGATAAATTCCAAGTATAATGAACATCATAACAGCAGTAGCGTTGAGATAAGAATCTTGGGTTCTGTCTTTTTGACTAAATTATGGAGCCCTATAGGGAAGAATTAGGAGATCCAGCTGGAGATATGGTCTAGAATCAGATTGTAGATGGCTAAACTAAGAAGTAACAACTGAATTCAGAGGCTAATAGCCCTGGAAAGCATTTTTGAACAAGTATTTTGAGTTCTACCACCACATCCATACATAAATAAAATGAATTTGAAGAATGGACTAGAGAAGGAAGAGTGTTGAAGTGTGAAGCCCTAGCAGAAATTGGAGTGAACCAGAAAGATGCTGATGAAAGCTCATATTAGGATAGTGACAATAGGAAAAAAATTTTAAAAAGATAACAGGCACCAGAGATTTATTTATTTGGGGGGGGGGGTAGCAAGTTGCCATATAAGTTTTCCAAAGTCATATGATCCATATTGTCTCCCTTCCTTTTTCCCTCCTTCCCTCCTTTGCAGAGCTAGCAAGCAATTCAGTCTAGGTTATACACGTATTATCATGCAAAACATATTTCCATATTATTCATTTTTGTAAGCAAATAATCTTATAGAACCCAAACCCCAAAACATATATCCAAATAAACAAGTGATAAATCATGTTTTCACCTGCATTTCTACTCCAACAGTTCTTTCTCAGTACTAGAGATATTCTAAAGGTAAAACATCAACTCTGATGGAGTATAAGAAATGAAGGTAAGGGAAGAGGCCTGAATAACATGAGCACTAGAGACTAAATAGAGGTGATACCACTAACATAAATAGTAAACCCATATTGGTTATCTTAACTTTTAGCCTAGTAAACATTTTATTCTTTTTTTTTAGATCTATGTTCGAACAGGTATCTGCCATGGGGGAGAGCCATTATGTGACAATGTGAATACTCAAAGAGTACCTTGTTCCAATCCCAGGTAAAGAGGAAATATGTTAATTTATATTTCTAAGGTTACATTTGGGTTTAGGAGCATTTCTAGATAAAAAAAAATAGATAGTTTTAAATCGATACTTATAAATTAGTTATATAAACTACTAGAGACCCAGAAGTCTGGACATAAAGACCACTTACTGCTCAATGAATATCAATGACTACATTTGCTTATTTATCATTTTTAAAAGCTTGTGAGAATAGGATTTTTGTATTCTTCTAGGTAAATGGGTCAGTGAATGAATAAGTATTATTAAATGTTCATGTTTTAAGTGTAAAGTGAGGAAGTGTCAGAGACGACCTTTCAACCTTTACCTCCATCCAGAGATGTACAAAAAGTGTAGTGTTCCAGTTTATAGTTATTAAAACTTTCCTTACTAGATCCATATTCTAGCAAAAAAAAAATTTAAGGAAAATTTGTGCGCTGTTAGTTTTATCTCCATTCCTATTTTAGAGGGCAGAAGAAATGAAAGTAAGTAATTACTCAGGAAACCAGATGAGCTAAAACTTGAGTTTGAGAGAAATTTTTACATCAATGCAATAAAAATTGTATAGAATTAAAGATCTTTAATGTGTTTAATATGCTGTGTATATGCTTAAAAGAGAGAATGGGGATGGCTAGAGTTAACATAGTTCTTTATCACTGATCTCTAATTAAGGAAAATGGCAACAGAAAACAAGATGGTTGCTTCCCTTTTATCACTTTGCTCCCTTTAACAAATTCCTAATGGGAATCAATGTGAGAATCATTAATAAAGTATATATTGTTGCCATTATGTTTAAATTATTATTTTCTCTGTAATTTGAGCTCTAACCTAATCATTTCTTCTTCTTCTTTTTCTTCATCATCATCATCATCATCATTCATTATTTAAAGCAAAGGACAGGGGTCAGCTAGGTGGCTCAGTGGCTTGAAAGCCAGGTCTAGAGATGGGAGGTCCTAGCTTCAAAGCTGGCCTCAGAAACTTCCTAGCTGTGTGATCCTGGGAAAATCACTTAACCCCATTGCCTAGCCCTTATGGCTCTTCTGCCTTAGAACTAATATACAGTATTGATTCTAAGATGGAAGGTAAGAGCTTAAAAAACAATAAAACAAACAAACTATTCAATAAATAAAGCAAAGAACATTTACTTAAAACAGATTAAATTGTAAATAACAAGGGGTTAAATCAAACAGCAAGCATTCTAAAGGACCCATTTCCCAAACTACTCTTTCCATTCATTCAGAAACTGAAGACTGTGAGTATAATCCCTATGCTACTCTTTAGCATGACATTGGAGACCAAGCATAAGAAATAGATGTGAAGATTTGCCTATTTGATCTTATTCTTTTTAAAATTGTTTATATCCATTATTTTCACATCTCTCCTCTCCCTCTACATCTAGAGAGTTTATTTCCAATTTTATTTTTGAAATATCTTTAAGAGTAAAGAAAGGAAACAAACAAAACTAACCAATATAGCATTCAAATTCAACAGTACATATGCTGTGTTTCACCTACATGCTACTCCATCCTTACAAAGAAGGAATGCCCATGACTCTTTTTCAGGGTCAAGCCAGACCTGAAAAGCTACCCAGCATTTAGTTTTTATTTTTGTCATTATTATTTCCATTTCCATTGTCATGTCCTTGGTATATATTATTTTCTTGGTACTACTTATTTAACTTTGGGTCAGCCCATAAAAAAGTCTTCTCTTGCCTCATTTTTACATTTTTCATATTAGTTTTTTTTGGTAGTACAGTCATATTCTGTTTCTTTATCAAACAATGGACATCTACTTTGTTTCCAGTTTTCTTTACTACTAAAAAAATAAAAGGACTGCCATAAATATTTTGGTATATATTGGACTTTGTATCTTTGACCTCCTTGGACTACAGTATATGCCTAGCAATGAGTCAAAGGATATGAACATTTTAGTCACTTCTCATAATTCCAAATTGCTTTCTAGAATGATTTAACCAATTCATATCTGCACCAATTGTTACTTTAATGTGTTTGTCTTTCTGCAACCCCTCCAATACTGATTTTTCCCATCTTTTGTCATCTTCTCCAGTTTGCTAGGTGTGAGGTGAAACCTGAGTTGTTCATATTTCTCTTACTAGTCATTTGGAGCAACTGTTCATGTACTTGTCAATGGTTTGTAATTCTTGTTTTGAGAACTGTTGTTCATATTCTTTGACCACTTGTTGATCATAGAAACAGATTCTTGTTATTTTTCACTCTCTGTTTAGGCTAACTTCTTTGATTATATTTCCCTTCTTTCATTTAACAACCCACTGTGTAACCTGAATGATTAGATTTGTGTTGCTTCTATATCACCAAATTAGGCAAGGTATCAAGGCAAAAGTGCTCTTTATAAGAGCTGGAAGGACATGGAAGGAGACATCAGAAACACTAAAAGACACTTTGATGCCTTCTGTTATTTCTGCCTCTGATAATTCTGATCACTGAAATACAGCTTCATTTAGTGATACTGAGTGATATGTCATACATTCGCCATTTTTCTTTAGCACTCTCCTTTGCATATAACTTTTTTCCTACTTAATCATATACTAGTTTTCCAGGAAAGAGATAAGCATACGTTCTATTTTAAATTTCCTTTTGGCATAACCCTTCTGATTTAAAGATTCCAAATTTTTTTCACCAAAATCATTCTAAAAGGACATGTAGCAAATGAGACAGCATGGGGCTTTGCAATCTATAAAGTTTTGGAGAAATGTTACCTATTGTTATGATGATGATGAGGAGGAGGAGGATGAGGATGAGGATGATTATGATTATTATGATGGTTGCATTTCCTTCTTTTCTACCAGTACTTAAGACTGGAAACTCTTTTCCCTACAGTTTTTCTAGATCCATCCTAATAAGTTTCTAAAAGAAGCAATGACGAGGAAGAAATGATTTTTTCTGTTTGCAAGATGCTGTGGTGTCTTCTTCTCTCTTGGGGCACATAAATTTGGACACAAAGATGTGACTAGACCACTTCTAGAATATTTTGGTACATTCTGGAGGTCACCTTTTAAGAACAGCCTATAGAGGAGGGTGACTAGGATGACAGGGACCCTAAAGAACAAACCATACAAAAATTCATTGAAGGAACTGGGGATGTTTACCAAAGAAGTGTAGACTTAAGGAGGCATTGATTGGCATTTTCAAATATTTGCAAATCTGTCATTTAGAAATAGTGCAAAGTTTGTTCTGCTTGACAGTTAGGGGCAGAATAAGGTACAATGAATGGAAATTAAAGAGAATCTGACTTCTTCCCTAAAGTAAAAACCTCTTGAGGTCATAGATTCACCCTCTGAAAATTGTCAGGTGGGGGCCAGTTGATTGCTTCTTGGAGGATGTGATGAAGTAATTCTTGGCCAGGCTCAGACTGGACGAGGTGGCTTCTACATGCTCCCTTCCAACAAAAAACCTGTCAATGAAGCAGGGTTCTTGTAAGACCATCACTTATATTTTGTAGAACTAAATTAGTATGAATAATAAAAATAGTATTTTGTGTTGATGACCAGAAACCAAGTAAAGACATTGGTTTTCCAAATATACACAGCATTAACTGCAATTTCAGAATTTCAGAATTTGAGAGTTGGAAGGGGCCTCAGTGGCTATATAGACCAACCCATACATGAAAGGAATCCTCACTGTTTACCTACCCAACAAATGGTATTTGAAAGCTCTAAAATAATGGTTGGCACATAAAAGAATATAATTAACTGAGGAGCCAAAAAATCAGCTTATTTGGATAATGAAAGGTAAGTTAGTCTAAACATTTTAGATTGAGTTAGTGAGACACTCATGGAGAAAGTTTTTTCGTTTGATTACCATTGTGTACTGTCTACATAGAAAGGCTCAAGATACTTAAGAGTGGAATTTCATGTCATCATTTGAAACTTTAAGAGCCACATTCTTAAAGTAGAATTTATGGAGATATCATCAAGCAGAAACAAGCTCATAGTCTAATGGAGGAGACAGCCTACATATAACTATGTACATATAAGACATGTACAATATAAATGAAAGTTAATCTTAGAGAGAAGACACTAGTATTGGGAGTGGAGAATAACCAACTACCCTAATTGCATATGTCTGCTATAAAAGAAATTGTAGAATGTCTTTCCTTGTTCACCATTATAGAGGGTTAGACATTATAGTCCTGTGCACAGAAAAACAAGATGTCTAACTTTTATTTGTCAGGGCAACTAGGTGATGCAGTGGATAGAGTGCTGGGCCTGGAGTCAGAAAATCTTCAGTTTAAATCTGTCCCCCGACTCTTACTAGCTGTATGATCCTGGGCAAGTCACTTAATCTTATGTGACTCAGTTTCCTCATCTGTAAAACGAACTGGAGAAGGAAATGGCAAACCACTCTAGTATCTTTACCAAAAAAAACCCAAATGAGGTTACAAAAAGTCAAACAGAATTAAAACAATTGAGCAATAAATGGCTTTAACATGTTAGTCTTCACTGTCCAAAGTGTATTTTCAGTCTGCTTTCTTTTAATAACTTAATATTCATATTCCAGCTCCTTACCCATAGTAACTCTTACTTCTCTATATCAGTGTTAATCTTTCCATTCATTAATGAAGAAGGATACAAAGCAAATGTTTTTTGTTAAAGTAATTCATTTTTTAGCTTTTTAGTGAGTTGAACCTATTTCATAGAAGACTTTGTGTTATCTAGATTGACATATGATAAAAACATTTTAATATGCAGTGGCATTAAAGGCATAAAGATAGATAAAGAGGAGATAAAACTATCCCTATTTGTTGATGATAGTATCTTTATTTAGAGCAGGGTCGGCAACGTATGGCTCTTTCTGCAAGAGCCATAAAGTCAGTTTTTTTTCAGGCGCTGTTACAGGAGCACGCACTGTGAGCACTGTACGGCTCTCACGAAATTACATTTTTAAAAATGTGGCGTTTATGGCTCTCACGGCCAAAAAGGTTGCCGACCCCTGATTTAGAGAATGCTAGTGAATCAGCAAAGAGCAATAGCATCAGCAGTTTCAGGCTACAAAACAAATCCTCAGAAATCAATAGCATTTCTATGTAATAATAACAAAATAAAAGAAACAATAATGGAAAGGTAAATCCCAATCCAAATAACTCCAAAAATACATAAAACATCTGGGGATCAACCTATCAAGTCATACATAAAACTCACATAGAGTCAGTTACAAAGCTCTCCTTAGAGAAGTAAAGAGCAGCTCAACTAGCTGCAGGAATATGCAATGCTCATTGCCAGGCCAGGCTAATATAATAAAAATAACGATACTATTGAAATCGATTTAAACTTTCAATGCTATGGGAATCAAATTACTAAAGAGTTACTTTTTAGGACTTGATAAAATTTAACAAAATTCATTTGGAAAAGCAAAAATCTACAATTTCAAGGGAAATGATAAAAAGAAGTAGGGACAAAGGAGGACCAGCACTTCCAGATCCCAAACTACATTATAAGGCAGTAGTCATCAAAATTGTGTAGTATTAGTTAAAAAATAGAGAGGTAGATCAATGGAACAGATTCAACAAGAGAGAATCAGAAACAATAGAACTCAATAATTCAGTGTTTTATAAAGTAGAAAACAAATTACCTAGGAAAAACTCCTTATTTGATTAGAACTACTGGAGAAAAAGTATGCCAGCTTTACACAGTTTCATGGTTAATTGCTTCCTGCTTTATTTGTAGTTAATAGAATTATAATTAATATAACCCAGAATCTGTTTGAACACACTCACGTATGGGCTGATTAAATACCATAGACATAACTTCATAATTAATATGCTGGCAGAGTAAAAGGCATTTACTGCTTAAAACCTTCATTTATTCATTCTCCTGTGATGTTGTTTTGTGATCTTTTCCTCAATTCTTTGACCTAAGTGTTTTGTGT
Organism: Gracilinanus agilis; assembly: GCF_016433145.1. Lineage (NCBI taxonomy): Eukaryota > Metazoa > Chordata > Mammalia > Didelphimorphia > Didelphidae > Gracilinanus > Gracilinanus agilis. The sequence goes on from NC_058132.1 coordinate 678,902,786, forward strand.
TTTCTTTAAAAAGTAGGTGTTCTGAAATTAAGATAAATTCTCCAGACTATCTTTTATTTCATTCATGTACTGACTGATAAAAATCATGGTAAAGAAGTTTGTTAGCTCTTTTGATTTAATTATCAAATTCTGTTTAACTTTTTAAAAATTGACTAGGTGGAATGAATGGTTGATGTATGACATATACATTCCTGATCTTCCACGAGCTGCTCGACTTTGCCTTTCCATTTGTTCTGTTAAAGGCAGAAAAGGTGCAAAAGAGGTAAGGATTTGAATAACAAATGTTTTTATCTTAAAGATCTTTATCATGCTTTTTATTGCATTTTCTTAATAGAAATTGTTGCATCAGGATGGCCCAATAAATAGAGTAGTGCATAGAGCATGGTACAGCAGGGTTTGAATCATGCTAGGCCAGGTTCAAATCTCATCTCAGATGTATTTTTTTTTAAAGCACAAGCAAAAGATACATCTCTTAATAAGATACCATAGTGCTTTCCACAGCCTTGGGAAGTAGAAAATCTTATGTGTAGTTCAGGATTCTATTTAAAATAGAAAATATTTTCTGAAGTTGGTATATTAATCATATTACCCACCTAATCTGTCTACCAAGTTATTATGCTGCTTTCTTCTTTCATAATTACATTCAATAGAAATACAGTTAAAGGAAAATTAAAGATTTAAATAGGAGAAAGCAAAGATATGCCAACACTTTGTCGATGTGGAATCTAGAAGCCCCCAAACTTGTAACCTAGAAAGATTTGATGAACCCCTGTTTAGGAAGGTGAAAGTCCCAGGTTTGACCTTGTGAGTGATGGTTCTTCCCCTGAGGGAAAGTCTAACTTCACTAGTCTCAGACTAACAATAGACCTTATTTTGAGCTTGAGTGAGGATGATCATTCCCATCAGGGCCAACCCCAAGCCGAGTGACTCTTCTTGTTTCCAGAAGCCTCTCCTACTATATCACACCCTCCTCCTGAGGATGGAACTCGGGACCTTCATCTCAGAGACTGATGCACTGCCTACTCCACCAAAGAGTCTCTCAGCTTGGGCTTGGCCCTGATGGGGATGGTCATCCCCACTCAAGCTCAAAATAAGGTCTGTTGTTAGTTTGAGACTAGTGAAATTGGACTTTCCCTCAGGGAATAACCATCACTCACAAGGTCAGACTCAGGACTCTCACCTTCCTAAACAGGGGTTCATCAAATCTTTCTAGGCTACAAGTTTGGGGGCTTCTAGATTCCACATCGACAACTTAACCTTTGAAAAATTAAACTTTGCTTCTTGTAGATAAACATTTTACAATAAAACATTTATTTTTATTTTTGCAATGAAATGTGTCTATATAGAGATAACTAAAAAGTATTCATTATTTCTCTTCTCTCAAGGAACACTGCCCATTGGCTTGGGGAAATATAAACCTCTTTGATTACACGGACACTCTGGTATCAGGAAAAATGGCTTTGAATCTGTGGCCAGTACCTCATGGATTAGAAGATTTGCTCAATCCTATTGGAGTTACTGGGTCAAATCCCAATAAGGTCAGTTGTTTGCTTTCATGTTTATTTTAAAAATCATTTTTTTAAAATTATAAATATTTGATACTTTACAGGTAGTTAAGTGGACTTTTTCCTCTCCTAGGAAACTCCATGTTTAGAGCTGGAATTTGACTGGTTTAGCAATCCTGTAAAGTTCCCAGATATGGCAGTGATTGAAGAACATGCGAATTGGACTGTATCTCGAGAACTAGGATTTAACTATTCCCATGCTGGGCTGGTAAGGCAAAATTTTTTTTGAAAATAATGGAGCAATAAATTTTTACAAAAATACATAGCCACTAACCAGCAGAGTTTCTGACTATACATGAACTTTGTATAGCAAGGCTTCCTATTTTCATTTGGTTACCCTTATTGGATAACACTAAAGCAGGGTAGTATTTTTAATAAAGCAGTTGTTCTTTTTATATGTTAATATGGTTTAATGGGGGAAATGCTAGAATGGAAATCTTTTTCTCATTTCAGTAATAATAGTTCATAATTATTTAGCAAGTAAGGTATAGAAAGTATTTTCCATATGTAAGAGGGGAAACTAGATATTTAAGGTATGGTCGCCAGGAATCGGATCAACACGATTCCAAATTAATAGACCCAAGTCAGGATGGCTTTTATGGAAGTTTATTTACAATTAGGAAGGTTGAAGGTAAGGAAATAGAGAGAGAGAAACTCTGGCCCGGACCAGAGTCTGGACTGGATGAGGATTTAGAGGCCCCAGCAGAGGAGCACAGAGGTTAATCAAACAAGGCTATTAGCCACAAGGCCTTTTACAATTAGAGAGGCAAGAGAGACCTCCTTGAGGGTAGAGCCTCCAGAAAAGCCAAGGGAGGAGAAAGGAAGTCAGCCTAACTTACCAATGTGACAATTCAGAGAGAAGCAATCTGAGGTCTCAGCAGAGATCCTTCAACACCAAGTTCAAAGCGCCAACTGCTTCATAGGAAGTTACCATCATATTTAAGAGATAGCAGCTTCTGTCACTTCTGCATCCACCTTCAATTTCCAGTGGACAAATGGCAGCCTCAACACTGCCCTTTGGGCAATCCCTTGTTCTTGATTTGTTACTTATTGTCACATGTGGGTAACTAATCTCCTCCCCACTAAGTTGGGTGAGGTGACATTATTTCTGATGGCTAGAGTCTAACAATGAATGAGGATGAGCTAATTCCATTTACACACATACAATAATCCTTTAAGGTAGGTAGTACAGGTTCAATGATTCCTATTTTACAAATGAGGCAGTAGACACTCAGAGAAGAAAAGAAACAGAGTTCTTAAGTGTTAGGACTAGATCTCAAAATCCAGTCTTCTGGCTTCAAGAATCATTCTCTCTCCTTTGACACACTGCCATTACTCTGTGTATAAAAAGCTTTTGGTCTTTCAGAAGAAATATTATAATTCCCTTGGATAGTGGCAGCCTTAAAATTGCTTAATGATGCATTTATGACATTTCCTAATAGTCTATCCTTCCATGACATAGGCTCTTAATTTATTTCCTCCTACATCTGATTTGCCATCCTGATTATAGGTAGACATTTCCTTTTATCTAAAATTTGCTAGTACTTCTGACGTCCAGGATAACATATAACACATAAAACTCTAGCTCTTTCTATAACATATAGTGGTATTACTAAATTAAATGTTTTAGACACTCAAAAAACAGTCTGTTTCTAAGTAACTTCTGCTTTTCTCTGATCACTCTATCCCCATTCTATCACTGCAGAGACAGAAAGGGATTATATAGGACTAAGAGCCAGTTTTAATTTTTCTTTGTTTCATGGATTATAGAATTTGACACTTAGTGATCACTCTACTAGTTTTTGATCTCTGTATCCACCTTAGTCTGCCATTGTGAGAACTCTCATGTGGGATGCTCCAGAGCATGGTGGCTCTCCTCAGGTTATATTCTTCTTGCACAGCCTTTGAGAACTTGAACACCTCTGGGGCATAGTGTTGCGGAAAAAACTATGGATTTAGTATCAAAGACCTGAGTTTCAGACTCTGCTCTTCCACTTACTATTTGTGTGACTACAGACAAATCAGTTCCCTTTGTTGGGCCTCGGTTTCCTCATCTGTAAGATGGTAGATTTGGATAGATAATCTTTAAAGTCCTTCCAGTTCTAAATCTATACCCTCTAACCAATAGTCCCCTCATACTAATAGTTAACATTAACAAAGCATTTAGTATCTTCCCATGCTACTTACTCTCTTCTAATACCATGATTAACTATTAAGGTAATTATTACAGGTGACCCCCTTTATTTATTAGTACAGAAAGTGAGCATTATATTTTATCATATCATACCTCCCCTTTAAACCAAATGAGCATTTTTATATGTTGGTAGTGGTAAAGAAAATTATCAAATGACATGTCATTAAAACTGTCTCTAACTTTTCACAAATTATTTTTAATTATGAGCTGAGATACAGAAATGATATGTGCTATGAGAAAAATTACAGCACCTCAGATGGTTGAGTGTCTTTATTTGCATGTAACTTTAGAATTGTAGCTTAACTGAATACAAAGGAAGAACAATTTGCTCAATCTGACTTACCAAAACCAAGAGGTCCAAGTTTCTCCCAGGAGGAAAATCTCTTTATTCCCTGGCACTTCTGCTGATATTTGGTCCTAGTACATAGGAAGGAAAGTCTATAAGTCTACATGAGAGAGCTCCTAAAATAGTCCCCAAATAATAGTGATATCAGGAGAGCAACATCTATAGACAACTTGAGATATTAAAATTATAAATTGTATTATTCCATATTTAACACCGAAAATAAAACTATAGCTATTAAAGATAGAGACTCTTAGTGATTCTTAACTATTTACTTATCTAGTTTGTTTTGGTTGTTATAGATAATCTATGGCACTGTGTTAGTCTTATTAAATTAATTTGGGTTCACATGTCCAGAGAATATAAAACTAGATGTGAATTCAGGGAATCTATTAGAGATAAGTAAAGTTTCTTAATAGCTGGTAAAGAAGTAGTACTCAGAAACAAAAGCCAATCAAGTCAATGAGATTTTGATTTTGGCTGTCAGAAATACCATGGCACATCTAGGCAAGCTAGCCTAGCTGTGGCAGCAAGGCACCCTAAATTTAGGAGAGAAAGCAGGCAGCATATGCCTGGCAGTCAATCCACCCTGACCATCATCTCACTTCAGACTCTGATGGTTATAACCCAGGACCTGAGAGCCTTGGAAATGTTAGTTCCATCCAAACCACCAGACGCTTTCAGTCTTGCCTTTGCAGCCATCATTTAGGTTTGAAATCATTGTGAAGCAAAGGCCCTTCTTTTTCATCACCATAAACAATCACTGCTGACCCACTACCACAATCAGGTAGATGGGCCTGGGTGTGGTAGCACTACTAGGAGTAGTAGCACCCTCAAAACCTGCTTCCAGCTCAGCACTCATAGCCATCATCCAGAGAAGTGGTTCCTGTGGAAAAAAGGTCAGCTTTCCCCTCCAGCTGCCAACCAACTGCCACCCATAGAGCAGGCAAGCCAGACTAACTGAAGCAGCAGGACACCCCAAGGGAGAGATGGGCAAATCGAACCACTACCATCTACCAACAGACTAGAACCCAAACCCAAAGTTCTTAAGAGTAGCATTGCTTCTAATCCTCCTCCTAGGAAGCAACCCCTGTAGAGGTACAGCCTGACCACTGCTCCTATGGTTGCTACTGAAAATCCAGAGAAGAAAATTCTTGTTGCCAAAGTCCTTGACACTGTCAAACTGTTCTATATCAGAAACTGGTATGATTGTAACAGAAGACATTACATTAGAGAAGAGGCATGAATAACTGCTTTGCTGCTATACCCTAAGGATCAGGGGATCTTTCTATTTAATTTGAAGCTAAACATGTCCATATGTGTGGTTTCCTCCATTAGTATGGGAACTCTTTAAGAGCAGGGACTGTCTGACTTCTAATTGTATCCCAGGACTTGGCACAATGCTTAGTACATAGGAAGTGCTTAATTAGTGTTTCATCCATTTATTCACAACTCAGTTTGCCATAATTGAAGAATCTGATTCAAAATGAAAAGTAAATGCATAATTTCTAGTTATAAGAAAATGCAGCTGATATTTTTGCTTGACTTTTTGTCTTGTAACTTTTGGAATTTTACTAGTGTTTTTCTTTGTTTCTTACATATCTAAATAGTAGGTATTGCTACAAAATGACAGAATTTGAGAGTTGCAAGGACCCTCAGCGGCCATCTAGTCCAACCCATACACAAAAGAAATGTAGTAAAAGTCACAGAAATGATTTAGAGTGGAACTCCGACAAGAATGAGTCACCCAAAAGACCTTGAATGCTTTCATTCATTTCTTTGCCCATCTCCTAGCCAGGAAAACAGGTTCTGTTCTAATAGTATGGGGCCACACTGTTAGCCAAAGAAATGACTTACACATTATTTGTTTTTTCTGCTGCCCCATTGAGACCCTCTCACCCATTTACCTTGTCAGGTAGAGGGGTTACTACAGATTTTCAGGTCGCTTAGCCAAGACTTAAACCAAGAATTTGTTTGACAGTACTCAATGGAAGTTGGCCTTTCCAGCTTATCTCAGCATAGATTTACCATTCTGGTAGTCCATGTTAATACTGTAAAAGCACTGAAAATCTGCTTATTGTTAATATATATAACTCAAATGAATCCATAAAGAAATACTACAGATGATACTGTAACTAAACTATTTCTTTGTTTTACAGAGTAATAGGATAGCTCGAGATAATGAATTAAGAGAAAATGACAAAGAACAACTCCGAGCAATTTGTACTCGAGACCCTCTATCTGAGATCACTGAGCAAGAAAAGGACTTCCTATGGAGTCACAGGTCAGGGTTAGAAGATGCTTTCAAAATATGGTTTGTTTTTGTAAAGTATAGTATTGATTTTAATAGAGTATTATTTTACTAAAGACTTTTCCATAAATCTAATCTAAGGGAATATATATTTCACAATGCACACAGCTCAAAATTATAGTTAAGTTAAATCAACTCATTTAATTTTCTGGTAAGTTTTGTTGAAAGCCTTTGTGAAATGTCTTCTCTCTTTTCTGTTAGTAAACTATCTATAATGTTCATGGGTCAAGCTTTCTTGAGTGATTAATAATCAGAGTTGTCTTTCTGAATTTCAAGGTTCATCCTATGGGTAGCAGTCATATATTTAAACACTTGATTTAAAAGTCCTTATCAGGTTGTTTGTTCGTTTGTATTTTTATAATTTGATCCTTAATCCCCTGTGAGATAAGCAGTATAGATACCGTCTCTTTTGCAGGGGAGAGAACTGAGACATGGCACATGTAGTAAATGTACTTCACCTTTTAAATTAGTCAGGGCAGATGGAGTAGTGAGATATCTTTTTTGACCTTTTACTTCCTCCTTTCCCTGTTTCAGGTAATTGATAGGTCCAATTCCACTTAACAGCACTTAAGAATTATCCTTGTTTCTTGTTCCCCTTCCACTGCCTTTCCTGGCTTCTTTACTATATTCTGAATGAAATTTAAAATTAGTTAATCCCACTAATTGTTAACAAATCTAATAAAAGATTTATTGGGTGAAAAAACTGAAATTAGTGACTAAATGAGATTAGAGCTTAGTTGTGGCTTCCAGTCCTCTCTCCCTGGGCTTCATTCCTTTAAATTAATGATGGAGAACTGATTATTGCTTTTACTTTTTCTAAATAAAAAACTAATTTTCATTTCTCATTTTAAATCTCATTTTTATTACTTCTTAGGAGTTATACTTTGGTCTGGCTTTTGGTGATGAAAAAAACTGGGTTTAAATCCTGGCTAATCATTTAACTGCTCAATGTTCTAAGCAACTTCTTTTTTTAAACCCTTACCTTCTGTCCTATAAGGGCTAGGCACAGGGGGTTAAGTGACTTGCTTAGGAAGTGTCTAAGGTCAAATTTGAACACACGACCTCTCAATTCCAGACCTGACTCTATCCATTGAGCCACCTAGCTGCCCCTTAAGCAACTTTCTAGTGCAAGAAAACTAATGTACACATCATCAAGTCTGCTATGAAGGCAGTCTTCTACACCTCCATCAGAATGCCATCACAACGCTATCAGGGGGCTAAGACTAGTTGTGATGATTTTACAATGCTCCATCTCAGTTGGTTTGATGTCAATTCTGTTCTTTCTGTTTTCATCATTGTAGTTGTATGTTTTGTTTTTCCACTTTTACATCATAAGCTTTCCATGCTCTTTATTTAGCATTGTAATGGGAAAAGGATAAAGATAGGATAAGATTTAAGAGAAATGGAAGGCTGTCTTAAGGCACATACTAGGAACTCAAGGAAAAGAATTCTCTTAAATCTTATCCTCTTTCCTTTTCCCATCACAGCATATTCATCTTTTCTTAAAGTGAAATAAAATCTATTCTAGTCAGATACCATTGTCTAGCCACATCACCATTGATGAGTCTCTGCTCTGTTTTCAATTCTTAACTTCTGCAACATTTACTAGAGATAACTGTAAATAGATTTGTCTATTCTGGCCTTTATTTTTATCATCAGTCTCTTTTTCCCACTTATAGTGGCCTACATATATAGTACTTTAAAATTTGTCAAGTGCTTTATAGATATACTCTTATTTGATCTTCACAACAACCTGGGAAGTAGGGGCTATTATTATCCCTATTTTACAGTTAAGGAAACTCAGATAGGCAGCAGCTTAAGTGAAATGCCCAGGGTCATAGAGCTAAGTGCCTGAGGCAGGATTTGAACTCAGGTCTTCCTGACCATGAGTCCACTACTCTATCCTCTGTGCCTTCCATTTCCTTATTTAAAAATTATAATCATGCCTGAATTATTAAAAATTAAACAATGAAAATTTTTGAATGATGTGCAAACAAAAAAATGTATGTCTAATTTGTTTATTTGTTTGTTTTTGTGCAGACATTATTGTGTCAGTATCCCAGAAATTCTACCTAAACTTCTTCTATCCGTTAAATGGAATTCTAGAGATGAAGTAGCCCAGGTAAATGTATACACACTCACACACCCCATTATATAAGAAAGTGTAAAATAAGCCTGTATCAATTGATGGATTTTATTTTTCTCTTAACAACATACATATAAAGATTGGAATCTGTGGTAAAAGATCTCCTGTTAGGATTAACCGAGATTATAAAAGTGATACTACTTCAACAAATAAAATAATTAGAAATGTTTAACTTATATTATTTGTAGTATTTTTTTGCCTCAACTCTTTTAAAAACTTGGGAACAAACACATTTGCATAAGCTTTGTTTTTTAACTGCATATATGCAATATACATACATATATTTATATCTTTTCACATACAGATGTATTGCTTAGTGAAAGATTGGCCCCCAATCAAACCAGAACAGGCCATGGAACTTTTGGATTGTAATTATCCAGACCCTATGGTTCGAGCTTTTGCTGTTCGATGCCTGGAAAAATATTTAACTGATGACAAACTTTCTCAGTACTTAATTCAACTAGTTCAGGTATGCTAATATATTTTATCAGTTAAGATTTCACCCATAAAACATCATCTTGATTTTGTATATTTATAGTAAATATTTCCTCCTAAGTTTAAGATATATAAAATATATAAAGTCAAAAGCCAACTGTGTGACTAACCTGCTTGTTTTTTCTAAATGTGAAGATTCCTATCCATTGTACTAAAAACATAATAGCAACCTCACTTTTGAATATTTTTCTTCAAAATTTCCACTCTCTACAAGATTTTCTCCAAATCATATAATGATATTTTTATTCATTAGGTTCTGAAGTATGAACAATATTTGGATAACCTGCTTGTGAGATTTTTACTCAAGAAAGCACTAACAAATCAAAGGATAGGACACTTTTTCTTTTGGCATTTAAAGTAAGTTACATTCCTCTCTCCTCCATCAAATTTTACAGTTGTGTATAATGTAAGCATTAGCTACTTCATCAGTTATGATTTACTCATCCCTTAGAGTTTTGAATTAACAAGCTTGCTTGTCTTGTGGGGTTTGCTGGGTGAGGCAGATGAAGGTTTTTGGAGGTTGATCAAAAGGCACAGAACTTCAGAGTTCAAAAGAACTTCAGAGGCCATCTAACCAAATATGTTCTTAACTCAAAAGCCTTTCTGAAAAATCCAGGGTACGTCCAGTGAGGGAATGTGCTCCACTCAGAAGAAGCTCTAATAGGTGGCAAACAGGGGGCCAAAAATCTTCCCTTTTGCTTCTTTAGTCCATAGGTCTTAATTTTGACTTCTCGAGCTCAGCAGAGCAAGTTTAATCCCTTTTCTACATGACATTTCTTCAAATACATGAAAAATCTTTCATTTTCAGTTATTCAACAGAATTTATCTAGCTTTTATGGTATAAAAGACAGCATAGTATACTGAGTAAAAGTGCCAGCTTGCTGGTAGGAATGTCTGGCTTCAGTTCTCACCTCTGGCACCTAAGAGCTGGTTGATCATGGCAAGTGATTTCCATCCTTAATGCCCCAGGTAATTTGCTAAGATAATAAGTTAAAGATGAGTTGTTATTGTCTATTGGTGAAAGGAGTTTACACATTGAGAGTTCCCTACTTGGATAAAATTACAAGGCCACCCCCCAACCTAAATTTGCCACTGGACTAGATGCTATGAATATATTAAGACAGAAATAACCCCTGCCTTCATGGAGCTTAGAGTCTACTGGGGGGATAGTATATATATAAAAAAAGAAGTAAATGTAATATAATTCAAAGGGGGGAAAAAGCATTAACAACCAGGAGGCAGAAGTGGTTTCCTAAAGGAAAGGACCCCTGAGCTAAACCTTGAAAGCACCTAAGGATTTTAAGAGGTGCAGGTAATTAGGGAGGACACACTACACTGTTCCCTCTAAACTTCTCTTCTACATTCCAAACATCTCAGTTCCTTTCATGTTATAATGCATGATCCCCACTCCTCCCACCATCCTGATCACCCTTTTCCAAATTCACTCCAATTCATTGATGTCCTTCCTAAAATAGGGTGTCCATAAATGCAAGCAGAACTATAGATGTATTTTTTAAATTCTTTTTTGCTTTTTCAAAACTCTTACAGTCTTTCTTAGAATTAATACTAAGTATGAGTTCCAAGGCAGAAGGGCAGCAAGGGCTAGTTAAATTGGGGTTAAATGACTTGCTCAGGGTCATACAACTAGGAAGTATCTGAGGCCAAATTTGAACCCAGGACCTCTGTAGATAGAGCAAATAGGCCTTCTGTGACTTGATACAAAGTAAAATTACAGTTGTTGAGCCACACACAGATCCTTAGAGCATTCCACAAGAGACATTAAATCCAACAAGCATCAAGCTTCTATTACGGTATACAAGGAACTGTGCTAGGTACTGATGATACAAAACCAGAAAACAATCCTGACCTTCAGGGAACTTGCATGACACATGAGGGCACAAGCAAGAAAACAGATGAGTAAATGTTAGAGAAAAGCACTTGCCAATAGGAGGATCAGGAGAGAGTGACACCCAAACTAAGGCTGAAAGGAAGTTAACAAGTAAGAGTCCAAGGTGAGAAGAGAATGTATTCTCAACATGGAGGACAGCCCAGCAAAGGTAGAAAGTCATAATATAGAATGAGTTCAGGGAGGACATAGAGACCAGTTGGTCTGGAACATATATGTATGAGAGAAAATAATGGGAGGTTTGACTGGAAACAGATGGGGAAGAACTTTAAATAATAAGCTAAAGGGCTTGTACTTTATTCTAGAGGCATTAGGGAGCCCTGAATAATCTTGAGGAGTGGAATTTGCATGGTCAGATCTGTGATTTAGAGAGATTCTTTTGGCAGTTATGTGTAGGACGGATTGGAGATGGGTATCAGTTCAAAGACAGAAATGCAGTTAGTCCATGGGATTTTACCTTTATGTTATAGAGCCTTCTTCTTCCAAAATCTCCTGTGTATATCAGACTCTGCCTGGCATTCCTCTTTTTTCCTATCATGAACTCTTTGAGAGAGTTACCCCTCCCTAATAGTGTTTTTCATGCAGGGACCAATTCCCTCTTATTGGTCAAAATCCAGACTGGAATATCAGCTCCCTTTGCAGCTGCTTTTATCTTTTGAAAGATTGTCATTAAGGAAAGTCACGAATCTTACCAGCCACTCTGCTTTTGACAGAAGTAACTCCAGCACATCGACAGAGTTGGAAATCCTCTATCCCTACATTTTTCCATGCCAGTTTTGTGGTCTTGTTTCCCAAACTCATCTGATATTTCTTTCTATCCAGATGGTCTAGTATACCCCCATGGTCATGTTGCTTTTCCCCCCATTGATGCCTTCCCAAATTTTCTCCTTAGTGTTTTTTCATATTTTCTTATTCAATTCTTTTTCCTACTGTCTTTTATCTGTATATTTCTTTTGATTAAAGAATACCCTTCCAAAATTTTATTCCAAGCATGAAACATCCATTTCCTAGTCTCGGTGATGCCCGAGATCAGATTGTTTCTTTGTACTAGTATTTCTAAACAATACTTTATGGATTTAGATGTAGAGATCGGAGGGCATTTGTTTTAGTGCTTTTCCTGGGTTTCATCTCCCATGGACTAATGATTCATTCCTCTACTGTCCTTACGTTTTGCCTTCTATTCTCTTATATACTGGGATCAACAGATCTACAGTGAGAGGAACAACCACCCACTCAAAAGAATCTTGAACTTAGCATTAATGTGGCAAAGGTTCTTTTATTTCATTCTCACAAGAATGGGTACTCATGAGCCAATTTTACAGGCATATTACAGCAAGCAAGTACAAAGAATGGCAGCACATAGGCTCCCTTTCACTAATGTGAATCAGTCCCTTCCGTCATTCACCATTGGCTGGTTCCTAGGAGTTATACTGTAGTCACAAGAGTCAGCTGATCAGAATGTAATTTACAACCCTAATCATTCACATTAAAATAAAGCAACTTCACCTGATAGCATCTTAAGGCAGGCTAATCTATCATGTGTTCCTCATCATGTCCTATTGACATGGATGTGGGGAAAAGGAACTTAGTCTAGGAACATGAAACTTAACTCAGTTTTCTTTTCTTCTTATTCCATAATACAGGCTTATGAGAGGAGCCCACCACCTTGTCAGGACCTGTTCTGTAGGCTTTCTACCATCTCTTTTCCCTTAAAGATCTCTTGATCAGATCTGTAAGACTCTAAGGCAAATACCTTTCTCCAGGGCCTCATTAGGTGTTCTCCTTTCCAAGCCAAGAGCCATCCTATTCTTTTCAGCCACAATCCACACATATAAATCCCATTCTCAGACAGCATTTTTTTAGCCAATTATTCTGACTTCATAATCTCCAACATTCATTCAGCAGTGATGATGAAAAGTACCACTGTACCCTCTAAGGTCTTTGTCCAATTGAGGAGTTCTTTATCTTTTTTTGTACCATGGACTCCTTTGGCAGTCTGGTAAGGCCTAGGGACCTCTTCTCAAAAAAATTTTTAAATAATTGAAGGAAATTGCAGTTAGGGTAAAGATGAAGATGTACATTTTTTCCCATCTTACTTTAGAGACTCCTTGAAATCTATCCACAAAAACTCATCAATGTCCATAGACCTCAAGTAAAAAACCCTTAGTCTAGGATTTCATAATTCTTAGTAATCCCTAGGTTCCTATATAAAAATTAAATTATATCAATGATCAGTTAAGTCTCTGACTTTTTGAAGTTAATTTAACAGAACTCTGCTACCTGCTAAGTAGTTACCCAAGTACAAATTACATTGTATACTTTTCTAAGACTTAAAATATTCTGAGGTACTTTTCAAGTTTCATGGAGCTAATAGGAGTAAACAATTCAAAGATTTTTCTTTGTATCATTTTTACTTGTTACTCATCTGTATATGTTTGTTAGTGAAAAACTGAAATTTTTTAGGGAGGAGGAGGAGGAAGGGAACAAGCCTCTTTTAAGTGTCTACTATGTGTCAGGCACTGTGCTGAGCACTTTGCAAACATCCCATTTGATCCTCACAACATCCCTGGGTGCAATTTTTATTCCCATTTTAGAACTGAGGTAACTGAGGCAGACAAAAGTTAAAAGACTTGTCTGTGGTCACACAACTAGGAAGCATCTGAGGTTGGATTTGAACTCGGGTTTCCAGGCTCCAAGCCTTAACTCTTTCTAGCCATTGGACCATCTTTGTTGTTGTTTTGTACAGTCATTTTCAGTCATGTCCAACTTTTTGTGACTTTATTTGGGGTTTTCATAGCAAAGATACTGGAGTGGTTTACCATTTCCTTCTCTAGCTCATTTCACAGATGAGGAAATGGAGAGAGAAAGGGTTAATTGACTCAACCCAGGATCGTCCAGAATGTAAGTGTCCGAGGCCAAATTTGAACTCAGGAAGATGAGTCTTCCTGACTCCAAATCCAGCACTCTATCCACTGCACCATGTAACTGCCCCATTGTGCCACCTAGCTTCCTCAGTTACTAAATAATATTTTACTGATGGTACCATATAGAATAATAAACAGAGTTCATCTTTCACTTTTTTCCTTTCCCTAAAGACATTTTTCCTGATGACATTTTCAGTACTCTTATAAATCACAGATCTAAGTGCATCACTCTCTCCAGTGAGACAAATCACTGCCCAGCCATGCCTGCCCAACCCGACAAATTTATCATTGTTTTATTGAAATAAAATAAAAATTGGAAGTATTTGGAATAAGTTTAGAGTTGTAAGGATTGTAATTGTCCTGCCTGAGCTTTCTTAGTATTTGAATAGACTTTATTCTTGCCCTGGTGCTCTCATGCTATTCTACATTACAGCTTGTGTACTTGGGCATGTGCTGGATCCTTTCCTCCTCTTTTGTACACTCTTTAAGGTCAGGGACCATGTCTCAATTATCCTCGTGTCTTCCCCACTCCCTAGTGCAGGGCTTTGCACAAAACAGGTATTTAGTGAATATACATATTGGCTCTTTGCTTCTTCCTCTAGTACCTCATCACACGTTCACCTAACTTTCTTTGATAATTATTAACTATTCATAGAACAAATGAATGGATGATAATAATTTGAAAAATGCATAATGGTAGTATCAGGTAGCCACATAAAGTCTTCATTTGCCAGTGAGAGCTAAAGATCTCAGTTCTCATTGATCTACCCCTATTAGGCTTGAAACGTGAGGTTTCAGATTTTGTTGTTGCAGCCTGGTGCACTGGATAGGAAGCTGGATTTGGAGCCAAGGAGATCTGCCTCTGCTGCCTGTTAGCTGTGATCCTAGGCAAATCATGTCAGTCACCCCTCAGTGCTCCGGGCAGCTCTCTGATACTAGAAGTTACAGCAAAGGTGCCAGCCTGCCCTGGGAGAGGGTGACCCTCAGCTCCCAGCACTTCTGGAGTCGCAGGCCCAGTTCCCAGGCCCTAACCTACCTGTGCTTTAATAAACATTTAAGTATCCATAGAAGTTGAGTCCTTTAGGTAGCAGGGACAAATGATTCCTTAAAATCAGGTATTTGAAACTATCTTTAAGTTTCAAAATGTCGTTTTAGGTCTGAAATGCATAATAAAACTGTCAGTCAAAGATTTGGCTTACTTTTGGAGTCGTATTGCCGAGCGTGTGGGATGTATCTAAAGCATTTGAATCGGCAGGTGGAGGCCATGGAGAAACTGATTAACCTCACTGACATTCTCAAACAGGAGAAGAAGGATGAGACCCAAAAGGTACATCTTTATTTACAGACTCCCTCCCAGCCAGGAGGTTTCAGAGGCTTCTTCCTAAAACCAACCTCTTCCTATCAAATCCTCTTTAGCAGTATTTCTGAGAGAAACCCGAAGCTGGAGTAATGTGGTTTTCACCAGGTTTGCTGCGGAGCAAGTGAGGTTACTGACATGAATTCCTTATGCATTTTCACACTGTGAATTTGTGACAAAGTTGGTTAGTCTCAACCTCCCAGTTCCTATTTGAGGAACAGGGGACAGTCTGCCAAGCAAGTTCTTGTAATAGCCAGGAATAGGAAATTAAAACTCCAGTAGTTTGTCTTTTCTTCCCATACACCTTTCTCTTTCAATTCTATCTACCACTTTCACTAAAAGCTGCAACATTTTTATTGGGTAGGCTATAGAAAGAAATGTTCTTTAGTTTGGAAATTAAGTAGTACTACTATCTAGGTTGTGATATGGGTGGAGATCTTATTTTAACTGATTCTTCACTCCAAGGGCCTGGTTAAAAGAGCCCAGGTTTCTTTATGCAGACTTCAAGCAGAGGCATAACTTAATGGCCTGTGATGAACACAGAGATAACTACTTGGACTTCTAATTCAGTCTGTTTATCTTTGTAACTCCACATATTTTTTCTGTGGTAGATTTTAGATTAGCATAGATTACAAGCTAAGTATGTGTAGTATTTTAAAGTCCTTTGAGAATATCCCAATAATCCTTTTGGTGCTTCTTACCACTATTCACCCCAAAATAAATACATCTATAAAGGAAAGTCACTGTGTTAACCTAAAGGGCATCAGTACTGTGTGGTTCATTCTTTGGAAAGTGAATACACTGTTTTCCCCCACTGCTTAGAAATAAAAAATGTATACTTAGTATTTTTTTCTTATAGTAACTGAACTTAGACCAAAAAAAATATCATTACTCATTAAAAGTTGAATTGAATTCATATAACCTCTCCTCACCTAGGTTGCAGGCTAGTGCACCAGAACATGTCTAGATTCTTCTCCTATAACCAGGATCTAGAATGCTATGTCAGATGACACTTGCCCTTCTCTCTACCCTATGCCCTCCAGAGGATGTTCAGACCTGTCTCTCCCAGCTCCTCTCCTTGTGCTCCAGCCACCTTCTTCAAGAGCTCTATTAGGTGGGCCACAATCCAGAGTCAGGGTCCAGAACAAAGACTAGAGTATTAAGGAGTAAGGATTGCTTTACTTTTCATGAAATCTGCCATTATAGTTCTCAGACATTGCCTATGATTATTACATCAGGTACAAATGAAGTTCTTGGTTGAACAGATGAGACGGCCTGATTACATGGATGCTTTACAAGGCTTTATCTCTCCCCTTAATCCTGCTCATCAACTAGGAAATCTCAGGTATGGTGCTATATCAACCCTTTATGAAGAAATGTAAGGATCCATTTAGAGCTGAGCATGGTGGCATGTCATAGTCCTAGATACCAGGGAGGTGGACTCTAGAGAATTCTGAGTTGCAGTGAGCAGTATGGTTTGTAGGTCTGCCCTAAGTTTGGGCAGCAGTCTGATGGGCTTCTAGGAGCAAAGGGTCGTAAGGTTTCCCAAGGAGGAGTGAATTGACCTAAGTAGGAAATGGAGCAAATCCAAGTTCCAGGGGCCATGTAAAGAGGGTAGGGGATAGGGGGGAGTTGTCCTGTGAATAGCCTCTGCATTCCATTCTGAGCAAGATGAGAACTCATCATGAATGGATAAATGTATACTGTCCTAACTACCTCCAGGGTTCATTGTCCAGAAAACACTGTATAAATCTTAAGGTACTTATAGAAATGTGTGTCATTAGATAGGAAAAAATAAATAGGCTTTTCAAAATAGGATAAGTAAATTAGTTGATGCTGTTATTTGATTATTCTTCCCCCAACAAAATAGTAACAGGAAAAATAGTTTGACTCTGAATAAATACAAGCCTAGCAGATGCTGTATTTTCTTTGGAAAGAATCTGTGGTATATTTTAAAAGAGTAAATTGTATGTGATTACTGTATAACAATGCTCAATTAAAATTTGAGCTGCTAATTGGAAAATACAAACAGGATAATAATTAGTTGTTTTCATTTCCCTAGAGTACTTCAGAAATGTATCATATCTAGCACATACATAACCTATATCATATTGCTTACATGTCAGAGAGGGGAGAAGAAGGAGAGAGGGAAAGAATTTGGAACTCAAAATGTGAGAAAACAAGTGCTAAAAATTGTTTCTACGTGTAGATGGGGGGGGGGATAAAATACTACATTAAAAAAGTATCATATCTTTAAAACATAAAAGGACTTTTAAAAAATTTAAATGTATTGTTTCAAAAAACCACACTTTGTAGATTAGTCTTACAAGAAGGTACTGTGTTTTATATAAGTTTTTAATCATTTTGAAGGCTTGAGGAGTGTCGGATTATGTCCTCTGCAAAAAGACCACTCTGGTTGAATTGGGAGAACCCAGACATCATGTCAGAGTTACTATTTCAGAACAATGAGATCATCTTTAAAAATGGGGATGGTAAGGAAACTATTAATGAATTTATAAAACTGACATATGCCATTGTCTTTATATATAAGGATTGTAGATACTCTAAATAAATCTGTTGTAAACTGTTTTAAAATTCTACCTTGAGGAAGCGTACAATTCTGGTCTAATATGCCCTTTTTGAGAAAAGAGGCAAAGAAAAGAATGGTGTTTACATTTGACAGGATTAACTTTATAACAACTACAACTGTTGAAATTGCTTTTCCAATCATTAATGAAGTTTTGATATGAGTACTTAATTAAATAAACATGCAAATTTAACTAAGTAAACACTTATTAACCTCAACTATTTTAGGTGATACATATATAAATATAGATATGACTCCACTCTCAATGAATGTACAATCTAATTCAGGGAAGAAAATATATACAAATAACTGTTGTACCAAGGAAAATAAAAGGACTGAAAAATTTGAGCAAAGAAAGATTTGCATTCACTTGGAGAAACAATGTATGGAGCTGAGGAGAAAGTGGGCCCTGAAACAGATCTTGAAGAAAGGAATGGTGAACAGATGGCCACAGTGGGATAGGGGAAAGTAATAGATCCATTCCAGGTCTGAGAGGTCACATTCTCAGTACAACAGATACTAGAAAGGGCCAGAAATTGAGAGAGTTAAAAACTGAACAGTCCCTTCCCTCAAGAAGCTTACATATCAAATGTAAATAATTATATGCAGAATGTATGCAAAGTAAATACAAATTAATTTCAGGACAGAAGGAGGAGCACTCATGTGCATGATAATCAGGAAAAGTTCCTTGTAGGAGATGGCACTTGAATTGAGTCTTGGAAGAAAACTAGGGATTCTATAAATCAGAGGTGAGGAGAGAGAGCATTATAAACATGAAGACAACCTGTGAAATCATACATAGTGGGATATCAACATCAAAAAGATCAGTATGACTAAAATGGAGAATATATGAAGAGGAACTAATGTGAAATCAGTGCAGAAAGAGCTTCAGATCAGATTATCAAGGACTTCAAATGCCAAACCTCAAGAGTGGATTTTATAATTAACAGGAGGGAAACAGGGGCCTTAAGCTGGTAATAAGGCTAGCAGGACGATAGTGCTGGTTGTAAGGATGGAGGGAGCAAATCTCAGGCTGAGCTTGTAACTTATGGATGTAACAAGGATCCAATTCTGGGAATTGAGTGCCAGTGAAATCTCACTGCTTGCCTCCAGGCTCCTTTAAGATATCAGGTAGCCAGTCCCTCCCTGCGGAGGAAACAGCCTCCTATTGGTTAATGGCAGGTAGGCAGGAAGTCCATGTAGAGAACTTCTTGCCCTTCAGCAGTGGACTTTGTTACAGCCCAAACTGCTCAGAATCCCTTCCTGTTGCCTGTCCTCCTTAGCCTTTGATGGTAGGAAAATAACCACAGGATTCACTGGTTAAGGCTATTAGGTTAAGGGGTTTATTGATAACTGGGTAGGGAACAAGGCAATGGTAAGAGGGCTTGGAAATACTAAGATCTATTGCTGAAGATTATCTGACTAAAGCCGGTAGAAATCCTTGGAAGGTCTAAGCTAACCGAGGGCAGGCAGCCCTTGGCCAGAGTAATGTAGTCTCTGATTAGGAAATAAAGTTGATCTTTGGGCTAATCTTGTTGATGATGATAATAATTATATTGTGTTGCTTTAGAATATCGGGTCTTAAAATCCTACCTATTCTAGTCCTACCCACGATCCACACTCCTACCACCCATTTTACTCCCACCACCCAGGCCCAAGGGGTAAGGGGTAAGTGAGTGGTCAGGGCGAAGTCAGGTCAAGAAAAGAACCCAGCCCTGGGTTTCCAGGGCTTTTTACACTCTTGGTTCACTGGCAATTGATATCTGCCCAGTGGCTCATGTCACCTTCAACATTCCATCCAGGGCAACTGACAGGTTGGCCCTAAGCTAACATGGCAAGGTTAAAATCCTATATTACAATTTTATAATAGGGGCAACAGGAAACTCCTAAAGCTTCTTGATCAATGTCTTGACCTTCTCAGAGTGGGCTTTAGTCAGTCAGTAAATATTTGTTAACAAATTCTGTGCTAGGCAATAGACTAAGCACTGGGAATACCAAGGAAGGTAAGAGAAAGATCTGGCATTCAGGAGCTCACAGTCAAATAGAGAAGACAACATTGAAAATAACCATGCACAAACAAACTATAGATATGATAAATTGGAAGTAATCAATGAAGAAGGGCATTAAAATTAAAGAGGGATCCAGCAAGGCTTCCTGCTGAAGATGGGATTTTAACTGATAATGAAGGAAATCAGGGAAGCCAGGAGATGGAGATGAAGAGGGAGAGCATTTCGGGCAAGGGGGCCAGTGAAAATTTCTAGAGTAAAGATACAGTGTCTTGTTTTAGGAACATCAAGGAGGCAGGTGTCACTAGATTACAAAGTGAGGGACCAGGGGAGGTCAATATAAGACTGGACAGAGGAAAGAGGTTGTGAAAGGCTTTCAATGGCTTTCAGTCTCAAACATTAGGCTCCCAAAGGTGAAAGAAAGCCACTGAAGTTTATTCAGTAGGAGTCAGACCTGAAAATTAGGAAGACCACTTTGACAGAGTGAGGATAGACTAGAGTGGCAAAAGATTTGTGGCAGGGAGGCAACCAGCATGCTCTGGCAATAGTCTAGGTATGAGATGACCAGGGTAGTGTCAATGTCAGAGGAAAAAAGGGGGCATGGGTAGGAAATGTTAACTAAAATACAATCAACAAGTCTTGTCAATAGATTGGCGATGGATGGTGAAAGTGAGAAGGTGAGGATACTACCAAAGTCTAGGGGACTGAAAGGGTAATGGTTCCCTTAACAATAATAGAATGTTTGGACATTGGGAAAGTTTGGGAAGAAAGCTAAAAGATTGAAGTTAAGGTTTTTATGGCTAACTAGTTTAAGATGTCCAGTAGACAGTTGGATATACAAGACTGGAGGTCAGGACTTCATTAGTAAATGTGAGAATCATCAGCATAGAGTTGATAGTCGTATTTATGGGAGCAGATAAGCTCACCAGGTAAAATAGTATAGTGAGAAAAAGGAAGAGGGTCCAGGCATAACATGGATGGAAATTCAGTAAAGACAAAGAAAGAGCAATCAGATAGGTGACAGAAAAACCAAAAGAGAGTAGTGTCTCAAAAACCTAGAAAATTAAAAGTATCAAGTAGAAGAGGGTGACAGTATCTTAAGGCTACAGAGAGGTCTAGGAAAAAGCAAATTGAGAAAAAGTCATTGGCAACTAAGAGATCAATCTGTTAATGTTAGAGAGAGCAGTTTCAGTTGAATGATGGAATTGGAAGTTAGACTAGAGAAAACTGAAAAGAGAATGAGAGGAAAGGAAATAGAAGTACCTATTGTAGACAGACTTCTCAAATTTAGTCACTAAAAAGAGGACAGATTTGGAATGATAGCAGAGATGGATAGATCAAGTGAGGGTTTTTTGGTTTGGTTTTTTTTTTTTTTGAGGACAGGACATGTTTTTTGGCAGTAGCAAAGTAGCTGTTATTGAAGATAAATGAGAGAGTGGAGATGATAGAAGGAGCAATCTGATGGAGAACATGGGGTGGAAGAGGATCACTTGTGTTTATGGGGGATTTTGCTTGTGATCACTTGTGATTATGGGGGAAATAAGGTTACCTTATTTCACAAGATGGGTGAAGGGCATGTGAATAGCAGAGGTCATCTGGGTGATGTAAAATAAGAAGCAGGAGAGATGAGATAACTTAGTTGAATGGTCACAAATTTTTTTTTCAGTAAAATTTAAGACAAGATTCTCAGTTGAGATGTTGGAGAAGGAAGACTTGTAGAAGATTTGAAAAAGGATAAGAAAGTTTTGGAAGCGACATTGTGGCAAATGGGATGGGGAGATAATTAGGAAGCTGTCAAAAGATTACTTTGCAGCAGTGAGGACCCATTTAAGATTATGTAATTTAGGGTTGCAATAGACCCAGTCAGCAGGATTTCATGTTTTTCCCCCAGCTTTGTTAAGCAGAAGATGATGGGAGTGATACAAGGCTAAGGTTTGGAATGCAAGAAACATGAAGTCTTGAACTTGTTTGTGCAGGAGTGATAGCCTGGGAAGGAACTGAAAGATTGAAGGATTAAAGGCTATGGTATGGATGAAAAACAGAGTTTGGAGTTACAAGGCAAAAGAAGAAGTGGAACAACAATTATGATTAGATAAGGGAATTTCAGAATTCACAAGCATGGAAGTGGAGCACATTTATGAAATACCTTAGGAAGATTGCTTTGATTTCTAGAGGATGGATAGAAATGGATTGAGACTGGAGACAGAGAACAACCAGGAGATAATAGTTCAGGTGAGAAGTGATAAGGGCCATGTGATCATTTAAGTAGAGAAAAGGCAATATGAAAGGTATTGTGGAAGAAGTATTGAGAGCCATGAGGAAGAGTAAATAAAAAATTCTTCTGAGAATGCAAATATGGTGGCACAGTCACAGAAATAGAGAGGTTAGTGAGATGATTAGGTTTTGGGTAGAAGTAGGAGATACTCAACTCTGTTTGGGTATGATAAGTTTAAGATATCTTTGGGATTTCCAAATTCAGATGCCCTGCATGCAGTTAGTGATATGGGGCTGGGGAAAATTCAGGAGAAAAATAAGAACTGAGCTTGTGGATTTGAGTTCTCTGCATAAAGATAATAAATGATCTCATGGTAGCTTCTGAGTTCACCTACAGAGAGAAAAGAAAAGAAACAGTGTTAAAGCCCTGAGGTATATGACTCAAAGTGACAGAATATGAGTGAATAGTCAATCAATAGCCAACTACTATGTGCTAGGCACTGATGATGTAAAAAGAAAGAATGAAAAATCACTACTCTCAAGGGCCTTACTTCTTTCAGAGGAGATATTATTTATATATGTGCATACGTCTCTACATCTGCATATATGTATATATAAAATAAATATATACAAAATAAAAGCAAAGTAATTATGGAAGGTTGATCCAGGAAGCTGGAAATAGTTTTAAAAGGGATAACAGTTTTCAGTGAAAGTTTTTAGAAATAGGAAAGATCTTGGCATGTTTGTAGGCAGCTGAAAAGGAACCAGTAGATAATAGCTAGGAATATATGGTTCAGGAAAAATATGAAATAAGGCAGAACAAGTAGATTAGAACATTATAGAAGCCTTAGAGTGTTTTTCAAGAGTTCATACTTTAATTGGTAGTTAATGTAATGGTAGGAGGAGCCACTTGGAACTACTCTACAGTGACTAGAAATTTGTTTCTACCTGATTTGAACCAGGGACCTTTTATGTGTTAGGCAAACATAATAACCACTACTCTACAGACACAAATTGATAATAGAGGAGAAATGACAATTCCAGATTAGGAAGATTAGTTGAACAATAGTGTGGAGGACAGATTAGAGAGAGTCTAGACCAGAGAAAGGAAAGCCTATTAGGAGCCCAAACTAGGCGAGAAGAAATTAGAGCCTAACTACAATGACTGAAATAGTACTAAAGAGGTTGGCTGGCTTTGAGATAATATGGCAGCATGAGGTGAGGGATGGGGGGGAAACAAAAACAAGCTCAAGGTTGTATGCCTGGCAGAATGTTGGTGCCATTAGTGCCATTCATATAGAGGACTTAGAGGAAAAGGGAAAATGAAGAATTTAGAACCGATTGAGTTGGGGTTAACCAGCAAGCTTTTAGATACCAAACTAGAGCTATAAATTTGAAGTAGGGATTACAATTTGTGGATCATTGGCAAAAAACAAAACAAAACATTAATTCATGCCATTGGAAGTGTAAAACCTCACAGAAGAAGACTAAGAAAATAAACTTAGGTAATGGGATTAGGAGAACGAGGGGACTGTGAAGGAGTGACTGCTGTGCCCGTGCTATTGAGATTTGAAAGATCATGAAAAATAGGTAAAATACCACAAGATTGGAGAAGGACAAATGTGCCAATTTTAAAAAGGAAAAAGAACAAAATATGCAAACTATAGTCTACTGATTTGATTTTGAGTTCTGAGAAAATTCTGGAGTGAATCATTAAAGAGATGGCCAATATCTAGGAAGCATGGATTACAAAGAGTCAGGATGACTTAATCAAGAACATGCTGGGCCAAACTAACTTTATTTTTATTTCTGGCAGTTTTTTTTAAACTAGTAAAGGAGGGCAGTGGTGAGGATGTAGTTTACCTAGATTTTAATAAAGCTTTAGATATAGTAAACAAAGTTCTTGTGAAGAAGCTGGAGGGTATATAGTATAGATGACAATACAGTCAGTCAGAGGGATTCAGATTTCATTGGATGTCTGTACTTGAGTTACTGTTAATGCTTCATTAGCAGCATGGCAAAGGTCTCTAATTGTGTACCCCAGAATTCTGGGGGTGGCCCTCTGCTCTGATCAGTCACTTGAATTAAAGCATATCCAGTTTACCGATAAAATTTGCAGTTGAGATAAAACTGAGTGGGACGTCTAACAAATTAGATGACAGAGGCTGAATCCTAAAAGATATTGAGAGGCTGGAGCTGTGGTGTTGAACCTAGGGCACATATGCCAGAGGGGGCATTCAGAACCTTCTCTGTGGACACTCGCACTATGGCCCCAGCACAGAGTTCACCAGAGTTCGTTACTAGAAAGCCAGAGGGCCAGGGACTGGGCTGCCCCTATCCCCCTTTCCATGAGCATCTGAGGACATTCTCATATCACCTACCCTTCTAAAAGATTTGCCATCACTAGACTAGAGCATTTGGCTCTAGAATATGGTAAGATACATCAGGATAAATAATTGTAAAGTCTTTCACTTAGATACAAAAAAATGAACTTCACAAGTATGAGATGGGAGTTGGGGGGAGGCATGGAAGTAAATAGCAGTTATTCTGAAGAAGATCTGTGATTTTAGTGGACAAAAACCCCAAAATGAGTCAGTAATATGATATGATATGATAGCTAAACAAACTAATATGAACTTGGGTTTCCTTAAGAAGGGCATAGTTTAGAGGGCTCAGTGAGTAGAGAGCCCGACCTAGAGATGGGAGGACCTGGATTCATATATCTGGCCTCAGATACATCTAGCTGTGTGACCCTGGGCAAGTCACTTGACCCCCATTGCCTAGCCCGTACTATTCTTCTGCCTTGGAACCAATACACAGAATTGATTCTGAGATGGGAGGTAAGAATTAAAAAGGCAGGGGGAGGTTGGGGGCATAGTTTCTGAGGTTAGGGAAGTTATTGTATCCTACATTGCCTGCCCTTGTCAGACCTCATCTAGTTCTGTGTACCACAATTGAAGAAGGGATATTGATGAGTTAGAGCCATGCTGGTGAAGTCTTGGCACGGGCGCTGGTATGGCATGGGGAGGGCTGTTCCGTCCCCCCTCTTCCCAGTGCCCGAGGACATTTTGATATACCCTGTTCCACTGTCCAGCCGCCTAATATGAGCACTTCCTCCCTCTACTGTCTGGGGTAATGTGAGGGGTTCACAGGCAGCTTGAAGTTGCACTTTGGGCACTCAATCTTGAAAATATTCACCAGCACTGAGTTAGAGTGTCCAAAAAAGATCACATAGAGTGGTAAAGGGCTTTGACTCTGAATCTACAATATATAAGAATGATTGGTGGAACTGGGCTTGTTTAACCTGAAGAAGAGATGATCCAGGGGATGCATGATAGATGTCTTCAAGTCATTAAAGCTTTGTCAAAGAAAGGCCATGACTAAGCAGTGGATTGTTGGAAGTTGCAGAGAAATAAATTTAATCTTAACCTCAAGAAAAACTGCCTAATGATTAGAAGAACTGTCCAAAAAAAGGCATAGGTTGCCCCATTAGGTTGTGGCTCCTAAAAGTTGGATGTCCATTCGTCACATGAAGATTCCTTTCATGAATAGCAATAGCCACTAAGGTCCCTTCTACCTTTGAAATTGCCTGATCCTGAGTGTTCAGAAAAACAAAACAGTCATATTAGAGTATGCTGTTAAGGAAAGTTAGGGAGGAAAAATATATCTCAGGATGAGGGGGGGAAGTGTGTTTGTTTCAAGGCAAAGAATACTACATTCAGTCAAAGAATTTGGGATTCTTTCTTTTCCCCCCAGTAGCATGTTTCCACATTCGTGACTTTGGGCAAGACCTTTCTTTCACTTCATTGGACTTGAGTTTCCTCAACTGTAAAATGAGGGGGATAGATTATAGCAGTGATGGGCAAACTACAGCCTGCAGGCCAGATGTGGCTCCCTGAAATGTTCTATCCAGCTGCACAACATTATTCCTAATCTGACGAATACGATGAGTGGGATACAATACAATGAAACTTTGAAAGAGTTACCTTAGAAGCAGACTGACAGATGAGCATTTCCTTTCCTTTGGCCCCCTCTTTAAAAAGTTTGCCCATTGGGGGCAGCTGGATAGCTCAGTAGATTGAGAGTCAGGCCTAGAGATGGGAGGTCCTAGGTTCAAGTCCAGCCTCAGACACTTCCCAGCTGTGTGACCCTGGACAAGTCACTTGACCCCCATTGCCCACCCTTACCACTCTTCCACCTATGAGCCAATACACAGAAGTTAAGGGTTTAAAAAAAATTTTTTTTTTAAATTGGACTATACTATCTCTAAAGTCTTTTCCAGCTCTAGAGTTGTGATCTTTTGAATCATATCAAAAGCCCCAGAGATGAAAGAAGCCAAAGACAATAAAAACACCATTAGGTTTAGCTATAGCATCATCATTTGAAGGGTAAGTGGATGATAAGGAAATAGATACACAAGTGGAGTTCGATAGCGAAGTGGGCAGTAGATTCCCAGAACTTGTCAAATGCTTGTTAAAGCCCTTTATAAACTATATGATAAATGATCTTAAATTTGTTACACGAATGGAATTGTTTTCATTTTTCCATTTTATTTTTTGGTCTGGACATTTAATTTTAGCAGTATTAAGAATTTCCAATGGGGAAGTCGCTTCCTTGGATGTAGACTGGCAATTTTTCAGTAACCTAAGGTATTAGAGAGTGCCTGGGGCTCTGAGAAGTTAAGAGACTTGACCATGGTTACATAGCAAGTATATGTCCCAAGACAGGACTGTAACTCCTCACATGCCTGTGCCAGGATGAACTATATCCACTGTATACCACACTGTCTCTTGTTTTGGTTGTACTTTAAAAATACTAGCAGGGAGTAACGTGATCGAGAGCCAGGCCTAGAGATGGGTGGTCCTGGGTTCAAATATGACCTCAGACACTTCCTAGCTGTGTGACCCTGGGCAAGTCACTTGACCCCCATTGCCTAGTCCTTTCCACTCCTCTGCCTTGGAGCCAATACACAGTATTGACTCCAAGATGGAAGGTAAGGGTTTAAAAAAAAAATTTTTTTTTAAATCTGACTTCAGACTATTTCCTTGCTGTGTAACCCTGGGCAAGTCACTTACCCCCCTTGCCTAGCCCTTATCAGTCTTCTGCCTTGGGAGCCAGGACATAGTATTGATTCTAAGATGGAAGGAAAGGGTTTAAAAAATATATTAGCAATATGATAGGCTATTGTTATGAGAAATCTTTTTGAGTGGATACAGCTATATGTATATATATTTTTTGTGTGTATATATATATAATTACCTATTTTTAATTTGTTGGAATCACATGATACCTAGATTTCCGTTGTGATGTGGTGGAATAATATATTGTATTTGGCTATTACAGACTTACGACAAGATATGCTAACTCTTCAGATCATTCGAATTATGGAAAATATCTGGCAAAATCAGGGTCTTGATCTTCGGTGAGTATTAAAGGTAACATAATGAATAATGGATTCTTTTTTCTTATATGTAAAAAGTTGGCTTAGCCTGAGAAAGCCACTTAGTCATGATTAAATTGGTTGCTTTTCAGTACTGAGGTTGCAGCATGCATATTTTTTAAGCAATTTCTGAAGTTGGTCAGTCCTTCCTTCCTTCCTTCCCTTTCTCCATCCCTTCCCTCTTCCTCCCATAGGACAAGAGAATAAAATTTGGCATAAGGTCTATCCCAGTAAGAAGAGCAGTGAGATTGTCAGAATTCTTTTAATTGCCTCCAGAGCTCCAACATGAATAATAGGGCACGCAAGGGGAGAGAAAGACTCATGTTTTAATACTAGCTTTCAGTCATTCTCAGAAAAGTTGTCTTTTCCATGTAGTACTAGGAGTTTAAAACAGAGAGAAATCATACTCTTCAGTGCCCTTTTTAAACAACTTTAAACTGGAATAATAGCCCAGTCTTGCAATAAAAAATGCTAGCTTCAGTTTCCCTGATCCATTTAAACTTTTTACAGTATTTTCCTTCTAACCATCCCCCCTCTTGTCAATCCAGCCATCTTCCCACCTCTGACATCTCTTTCTCCACTAGTCATTTGTAACCACCACAAATCCTCAGTCATATAAAACACCAAGCTTTTATTAAGCGCCTACTATATGTCAGGTGCTCTGCTAGACTCTTGGGATACAAAGACAAACATTAAACTGTCCCTTCCTTTGAGGAGCTTACAGTCTATGGGGTGGGGGAAAACAGCATGTACATATATAAGTATAGACATACAACATAAATGCAAACCATTTTGAAAAGAAAAACATCATCAGGTCACTTGATCTTTGATGCCTTTGTCTTCTTTGTGGTTTACAACTTGTCAACGACAAGCAAATTTAGTCACAAAAAACCTTTAAAGCCCCTAACACCGACTGATGGAGCTATGTAAAAAGTATCAAACTACCAAATCACAACCCTCTAGATTCTGGTTTTAAACATTTCTCAGTATATGTGTGTTGTAGAGGGGAGTTCAAATACAAACATCTACAAAATTCTACTTTCTTATTTTCATCTAAGAAAATTTGCTAGCTTGTGAATAGGGAAAGCGTGGATCCCTATGGGGAAACCGCTCCACATAGACTTGAAGGAGATTACAAATGTGATTATTCATCAACATTATTGTATTTTTTTGCTGCCATAGGCATAAGGAAAAAATTCATTTAAACCTACAAATGTACAAAAATGTTCTGAACATTATTTGTGATAACAAAACAACTAGAAACAAAATGTGTAAGCAGTAGTTGGGAAATGACTACATAAATGATGACATACGAATGTAATGAGATATCATTGCACCAAAAACAATGATGAATGTGAAAATCCCAAGAAACATGGGAACACTTGTGTGAAGTGATGCAGAGACAAGAAAGCAATATACATGTTGACTGCAACACATCCCTGCTTTCTATTAACAGACAATGAATGGTTTTCAGGAAATGTTGTCTATAAGGGGTTGGAAGTGTTTGGCAAATGGCTGTTGTGTCAAAATGAAATGTATGAATATCTTTTTTTAAAGATAAATAAAGTGAATTGGAAATATGAAAAAAAAATTAGCCTAGATATTTCATTCTCCAGTCAATCAACTTAAGTGTAGTGCTGCTGTGTGCTCCAAAATAAAGTAAAAATTATTTGGAGATGATTCTCTTAAGCCAATGTAGTTTATGCGAAAGCCCTTTGAAAAGGTCATAGTTATTAGAAATAGTGATATTTAAAAATTGTTCCAGGCTCTCCTTCCATGTTTAGTTGAATAATGATGTCAAAAGTGAATTGAGTTTGATTTCAACTTTTAATTTTACACATTTGAAGAAAAAAATTAAATTAACTCTCATTTTTGTAGGAAAAGATAGGTCTGACCATCTTATTCCTCTCGCTCACCTGCAGTGCCTACCTATTGCTTATTGATACTTGTTAGCTGTGTGACCCCAGCAACTCATTTCACCTCTTGGCTTTAGTTTTCTCATCTGTAAAATAGGTATAATAATAGCACTCACCTCACAAGGTTATTGTGAGGAACACATGCAATGTCTGTAAAATACTTTGCAAATTTTAAGGCGTCATATGAGGTTCATTATTATATTTTAGTATTAGCTAAAAGACTTGACATATATGTAAAACACATAATTACAAATAAAAATAATTATACCTAAAAAAATAAAAAATAAAAGACCTGACTGAAATTTCAAGGTGTCTACAATCTGGCTTCACCCCACTTTCATATATTTGAAGGGCTCCTTTGGAGGAGGGGTCAGACTTGCTCCATTTGGCCCCAGAGGATCTGATGAGGAGCAGTGGGGTAGCAGCAAAGGGGCCGATTGTGGTTTCATGAAGGAGAAATTTCATTACCATAGGGCTGCCCCTGAGTGGAAAGGGCTGCCATAGAGCGACAAGCAAAGCTTCAAGCAGAAGTGGGCAGGAAGAGGGGAGGATGTTGCCTAGTAGGTGTGTTATGGGTATAGTAGGCAGGTGTGGGTCAGACTAGATGAGCACTGAGGTCTATCCCAATTCTAAAATTCCTGTTTGGTCATTTTACCTTTTCAAAGTCATCTCACACAACTATACTTTGTACATTGTATTGTGTACACTCAGCTACTGATTATTCCCAGATCTTGCCTTGCACTCTTTCACCTCCTTTCATTTGTGCGGACCATTGCCAACCCCCAGAATGCACATGCTTCTCATTTTTTCTAAACCCTTACTGTGAGGGGTGAGTGCTAGGAGGAAGGTAGGATAGGAGAAGGAAGGGTAGAAAGGGAAAGGAAGGGAAGCTGGGGTAGCCACCAAGGAGAGAGACAGACAGACAGACAGACAACTTCCTCTCTGAATTCTTCCTTGATTCTTCTCATCTCAGAGCAGTCTCTGGACTGAAAATTTCCCTGGAGCGTTTAGTGTGACTCTCCTTCACTCCTTCTAGCATGCTTATTTGTGCATATTTTCTGTCTTTTCCCCTCACTAAACTGTGAACTCCCTGGAGCCTTGGAGATGAAGACTGTCATCTTTCGCCTTTGTGTCTCTAACACGTAATAAGTGCCTAATAAACACTTAGTCAACTGGCCTGACCACAAAGACCCCAAGTCCCCCTTCTGCCCTGCAGGACCTCACAACGCCCCAGGAAGCTTTATTTCGTTAGTTTATATGTATGTATCCAGATGATCTCTTCCAGTGTCATGGTCTTAAAGTATTCAAAAATTCCTCTAGCTGCAGCCATTTTCGTCATAGTCTCTCATGACACAAAATCCATAAGTTCACTACTGGCAGTGGTGTAGTGCTTCCATGCCTTATGGGAGACTCTATACAAAATGTCTGTGGCCAGAAAAGAAATCACTACGTGGTGGGAGCAGCCTTCAGCCAGAGTGTTCTCTGAGCTTCCCTGGGTCATCCGGAACTAGCTCCAGAGCTCTTCCAGCACCGAGACCTCAGCATGCCCGCAGCCTGCCTAACCTTCCCGAACATAGGGCTGTGGTGCATCAGAGTCAGTCAAGGAATAAGGAATCTGTCAGTCTGGTTCATTGATGGCACAGAACTAAAAGGGCTTTCCCCATTTCCATGACATTCTGTGTTTGTAATGGCTTTTCTTATAACTTCCTTAGGAGGCAGCGAATTGTGCAAAGTGATGTCCTTGGGGACATTACCAATTATGCTACAGTCAAAAGCCCATTAAAATAGAGTTTCAGCAGTGCCCAGAGCATTAAGGCTGAACTATGAGTGATGTTGATTTAATAAGTTACTGGCCTTAAAGTAAAAGGACTAGGGTTTGAACCCCAACTCTCCTCTCTTGTGACCCTGGCCCAGTCACCACACTCCAAAGCTTCACTTTGGCAACTGAAAAGCCCCCGCCTGACCATGAAGGCTGGGAGTGAGAAAAATGTTTTTAAAATCTTAAAGTGCTTTACAAATGGGAACTGCTTTTAAATTAAATGTTCATATATTGTATTGCTAAATGTTTCATTCTTTTAAGTTCCTCCAGTTGCCTGTAACTTTTTTTTTTTTCAGGATGCTGCCTTATGGTTGTCTATCAATTGGGGACTGTGTTGGCCTCATTGAGGTGGTCAGAAATTCTCACACTATCATGCAGATTCAGTGTAAAGGGGGCCTAAAGGGGGCCTTGCAATTCAACAGCCATACATTACATCAGTGGCTCAAAGACAAGAATAAAGGAGAAATGTGAGTTTATTTCATCCTCCTTCGTGTTCTCTACTTCCTCCCTATTTGGCTTTCAATAGATCTGTAGGTTATTTCCTTAGGGGTTAAGGTAAAAGGTCGTTTAATACCTTGGATGTAAAAGAAAAAATGAAGGGACTCAGATGGATGTTCAATTACATCTTCTATAAAAGTTAAAAGAATCAAAGTTTTTGTGTATGTTTGAAATTTTGTTGTGGAGATATTATAAACATATCTCTTATGTTTAGTCTAAATTTTTTTGCTAATAGAGTGACTTTTTAAATAGGGTTCCTTAAAACTCATCATCAGTTGACAAGGAAAGGCACAGTCTACTTTCAAATTAATGATGTTAATGAACCCAAAGGGCTCAAAGTACTAGAGTTTAAGTGATGTCCTTGCCCTTTTGTTCCTAAAAAATGTTCGGCTATCAGAACATACTCCAATCTGTGTATTTGTTTTCTTCACCTTTTTTCAATAAACAAGTTTGTTTAAAGAGGCCGTTTGAGTCCCAGTGACTTAAAATACAGTACGTTAACAACCCTTTATTGTAAGCTTCCTCTATATAGGCTTACTAAATGCCTCTAGAAACTTCCTTAGAAGTTGTAGGTCATCCTCATCAGAATCTCAAAATTGTTTAGAAAGCCAGTCAAAAATTAGATTGAAGGATCATGTTTGCTACCTCTACTGTCAATCGCTGTGAACCTAATCACAATGGGATGGATGGCTCTCTCTCTTAAATTGAGCAGCAAAGTGAACCCTGTTATATTTGCACTAAAGAACTATTCAATTTATTCTTTATAGATACGATGCAGCCATTGATTTGTTTACACGCTCATGTGCTGGATACTGCGTGGCTACCTTCATTTTGGGAATTGGTGATCGGCACAATAGTAACATCATGGTGAAGGATGATGGACAAGTAATAAGCTTCCTTTTTTAAAAAAAATCTTTTGATATTAGAACCTTTCACAAATTAGATACGTTACATGCTTACATGGGTCAAAAATATAATATGATTTTTCCCTTTTTTTAAAGTTATTTCATATAGACTTTGGACACTTTTTGGATCACAAAAAGAAGAAATTTGGTTATAAACGAGAGCGTGTGCCCTTCGTCTTGACACAAGATTTCTTGATTGTAATAAGCAAAGGAGCCCAAGAATGCACAAAGACGAGAGAATTCGAGAGGTAAGATTCCAATATAGATTCCTTAGGGCTCAGTTTTCTATGATCAGGTCATTCAAGAGGGAAAATTGTTGTATGAAGTTGTCTGACAAGTTGTTGTACAAAGTTGTCTTAAGAGGTCTGACAAGGATGGCACCAAGCAGTGACTCAAGCTCGAGGAGCCCATGTGACAGCTCAGAGGGACCTAGGATGGCACAGATCCTTTTGGACCCAGCTGAGAGGTTTTCCTTCCATCTAGTGCAGACCCCTCGTTTTACAGAAGAGAGAATGGAGGAAGCACAGAAAGATCACATAGGCAGACCAGATCCGAAAGAGCAAGGAAAGAGAATAAGCATTTATTGAGCTTCTACTGTGTACCAGGCACTGTGTTCAGTGCTTTACAAATAGTTATATCTTTTTCAATCCTTAGTGCCATTATCATCCTCATTTTGCAGTTAAAGAAACTGAGGCAGGCAGAAGTTAAATGACGGGCCCAGGGTCACATAGCTAGTAAGTGTCTGAGAACAGATTTGAACCCAGATCTCTGGTGCCACCTTGCTGAAAATTGAACCAAGGTTGCCTGACTGCAAATTCATATTCCACTGCTCACCATGGTAGACTTAATTCCGGCTTATTAGAAAGAAACTAGAATTGCAGCCACAGTGAGATTCTACTACCTTTTACTCCCTGGTGATCCAACTGCAATTTTCTATTTACAGATTTCAGGAAATGTGCTATAAGGCTTACTTAGCTATCCGGCAACATGCCAATCTCTTCATCAATCTTTTCTCCATGATGCTTGGCTCTGGAATGCCCGAACTACAATCTTTTGATGATATTGCATATATTCGAAAGACCCTGGCCTTGGATAAAACTGAGCAAGAGGCTTTGGAGTATTTCATGAAGCAGATGAATGATGCTCATCATGGGGGCTGGACAACCAAAATGGATTGGATTTTCCATACAATAAAGCAGCACGCTTTGAACTGAAGCAATAGCAGAGCCCCAGCGCTGGCCTCGGGGACTGCTCGGCACGGCTCCTCACTGTCAGCAGGCAAAAGGCCGCTTGCATAGGAATCGCACAAACCATGAACAGCATTAGAATCGACAGCAAGAACCGAGACAAACTCTTTCTTCTACCATTGAAACAGTGTAAACGCAAACAGGGTTTGATAGCACTAAACTAGTACATTTCAAAATTAAGCTTTAGTATAATGCGCAATTTCATGTTATGCCTTAAGTCCAAAAAGGTAAACTTTGAAGATTGTTTGTATCATTTTTTAAAAAACAAAACAAAATATATAGAAACTGATGGCTAAGGAGAAAGAATAATGTTCTTTTTGTGTTGCAAATGTTGTATGTTTTGAAACATGGAAGTGACAGTCTGTCATTACATCAAGTCCAAGGAGACCAGAGGGTGGTAACGAGCTGCTTGAGAGTGGATCAGAATGAAAACCCATCACTTTCCCATTGTGTTCACTTTATAGTTGGAAGTGAGTTTTTTGACTCCCATTTCTCATGAAGAAAAACGCTTGGGGTGGAACAGAATCTTTCAATTTCATTAGAGACTTTTCCTTTAAAAAAAAATCAAACCTTTTAATGACTGGGCCTTATCTGCAGAGTTTGGGGAGCAAATAGAACTGAGACCTTTTAGAAGGTGCTTTTCCTGGATGAGCATTTACAAGGATCTGATTGTTCATTTCCCAGGGAAATTCCAAGCTCCTACAGAAACTAAACTGCCATAGAAAAGGGATGAGAAGGACTAGCTGTCACGTACTGGAATCGTGCAGTGTTCATCTTAGGGTTTGACATTTTCCCCTCATTTTGCATTTGAACTGAATACATTTTTCATGCATGTTTTC
Organism: Gracilinanus agilis; assembly: GCF_016433145.1. Taxonomy (NCBI): domain Eukaryota; kingdom Metazoa; phylum Chordata; class Mammalia; order Didelphimorphia; family Didelphidae; genus Gracilinanus; species Gracilinanus agilis. Next base: position 678,937,498 of record NC_058132.1, read on the forward strand.
CAGAACCTAGAAGAAAGTATTAATGTTATTAAAAGATTATTTTTTATAAAAGGCTATTTATATTATAAAAACTATCATTAATATATATTCTTCATTTAGTTTATCTGTCCCATAGTCATGCATTTATTTTACAGCCTCATATATTTTGGTTTAAGACTGCCATCCATAGTGACATCATCAATCATTCCCTTGGTCTTTGAGAGAAGCCCAGGCACTCTTCCATAATGTACGTCATTGCCCAGGGATTCACTGTTAGAATTGGCTCAATAGCCTGCTCAGGACCACCTCTTCCCTCCTTTTTCACTTTACTCCACTCTCCCTCTTCTACCAAAAGACACTTACTCATTTGCAATCAGCTCAGTAACACACAGATTCTTGTCCTGTTTGCATTAACTCCTCCTAAAGTGGAAGCACTTATAAAGGAAGAATCCCTGAAAGCAGCGGGGAAAAAGAAACCAGGAATGATGCCTGCGTCTCCAGAATAAAAAGGAAAGCCACGGGGATTCAGCTTGGCTCCCACTTTAAAGTAGCCAGAGTCCCTTTTCCAAGTTTCTGAAGTTGCACTTAAGCCCAAGCCAAATTCCTAAACGTTCTGAAGAAGTGTTTCACCCCCTTTTCTGGATTGGGAGTTGCAAGGGAAGTGATTTCTTCACTAGAGATAGACCCAGCATTCCACATGCTATTTGGAATAAATGCCTGCAGGCCCAGGAAACAGCTTCTGCAGAGTCTTTGTGCCACAGGAAAAAAATGTGCAATAATGGCGAGGGGCTGGCAAGTGTCTAGATTAGGCATGATATTGGAATATAACTATAAAAACTGTACATTGCGTTCTCCATATTGGTAATGAGCTATTGAATGGTTTACTTCATTTAGAAAGTTCTTTAATGAAATTAATTACTTATCCTAGAGCCTTGGATCAAGTAAACCCAGGGACTGTAATGCCAAGACTCATAAAGTATATTTGGCTATTTTAGGACACATAAGGCTATAGGCTCCCTAGAGTTAGTTGTTGAAGATTTAGGTACTTTATTAAAGCATGTAAATAATACTGTCTTAGTGAAAGCCACTGAGAAGAATAAATTTGGAGTATTGGAATATTCATTTTTCATATTTATAATTGACTGTCTCAGAACAGTTCAGCAGATTTTAAACCCTTCGTTTGATCATTGTCCCCCTTTGCGGCCGTGAAAGCTTTCATGGCTGACAGATTCCATCTTCTCTTTATTTGACGCATATTTAACTATAATGTGTCATTACTAATCTGCACTCGACACATGCTAGCATTTTACCTTTTTCAGTATCAGGGATTGACGATGGGACACCTTAGTGAAATAATGGACATCTGAAACCCTCATACTTAAAAGTCATAAGAGAGAATCTTGTTTTTACCCAGAAGCCCCTAAAGCAGTAATTTTTCTTAGTCTCCTTGCACAGAAGATATTTGCATAGCCCACATCAATATAGATCGCTTTCTAGGATTCCCATGAAAATTTGTGGTTTGTATTTATTTATCTGCATGAATTACTGCAGCCAAATTATTTTAGTTCCAATTTCTCTGAGCTGCATAGAGGAATTGCTGGGGAGGGAGCATGGGAGCCAAGCTAAGGGATCTGAAAGCCGGCTTAATTTTAAACAAATCTAAGCAGAATAGAGCTTAGGGGGGGAAATAGTTGAAAAAGGGAAAGGAGAAAAGGAAGATTCCAAAAAGCCAAGCCATTACAATTTGAATTGAGTATACCTGCTGGATGATTAAAATTGATTTTAGGTCAGAGGTCACGGAACAGGCTCTAACATTACTTAACTATTGGAATTGGTTAAATCCCCAAAACCACATCTCAGAATTTACGCTAATAAACATTGACTTTAAATATCATTGGATCTCCCAAGGAATATTTTTCTTGCCTAATCATTTGGAGAAAGAGAAATGGAGCACATTTTTGAAGAGCAGAAGCCCTAACGTTTAATATCTTCTAAAAAAGAAATATAAAAGCCTGCTTGACCTTTCAGCATATTCTCTCCCTAAAGGGACACACCCATTTTGAAGACTGAGAATGCATTTCTTAAGTCAGAGAATAGGTTTTATTTGACGTTTTACCGTACAGCTCGTTTCTCTTGGATCTTCCGTGTCACCTGTAAAAACTGTGTTGAAAATAATCAATTCTGAAATTTGTCCCATAATCTATTTGTGTTCATAAGCCCATTAAGAAAATGGGGAACTGGTGAATATGTAATGATTTGTAAAATATTTTAATGTAATTTTTTCAACTGTGAAACTGACTATTGGTTTTTTCATGAAAACAGGCTGCTGATAAAGTATTTTTCTGTAAAGTGTAGTCTTTACTAAATGAGAATATGATGTATTGATTAGAGTGTGTGTACACTCTTGGGTTTTTTTCCCTTTTCCTTTTTTAAAATGTATTGGTAGGTTTGCTGATAGGTAAACCAGACTGGCTGTATAACTTTTTTCCCCTTTTTTTTAAAAACTGAAAACTGAATGGTTTGGGATCTTTTAGAAAAGGAGCCTGCATATTTCAAAGGCACCACCGCAATTTCACAGCTTGTAGATAAGTTTGCATTTGATTATTCCCTATTGTTTTGTTTTTTTCTCTTCTCGATTTTGTAACGCCATTTTAGTCCTATCGTGGTCAATAACTCATGCTTCCTAACTCTTTGAAGACATTTCCTTTGCTTCACTATTCTGTTACCAACGTGTTCATGTCAGCTTTAGCAACTATAATATTCCTTATCTTTTCCTGTCTGTACAGGCTGCAGACCCGGGCTGGACCCAAATGCACCATCTGAAAAGTCCACTTTAAGAAATGATCGTTTGGATGCCTAAAGACATCCCCCAAGCACTTCAATTTCAAGAAAATAGTGTGGTGTTAGTGAATCGTTCTTTGCTACTTCTATCTAAACACAATTTTCTTATTTCTGTTTTTTCTTAACTTGAATAGATAAACAATCCTATTTTATACCAGCCCTGTCAGATGCATGCCCAGTGTTACACAGAGAGCCAAAAGCATTTAGCTTACATTGTCCCTGTAGTGAATGTCAGCCCTTGCAGTTGAGATCGTCTTGTTTTTATATGATTCCCCGTATTTGAGTAGCCTGCCAGTCCATGTTGGGGAAGATGGGTACAGCAGTAGTTTTGATTCTAATTTATGGTCATCAATTATGCATTCTAGCCGTTGTCTAAGAACTGTGAAAGGTACATCTTTAAAATTGTCGTTGAGATAACCACCAGATAGGAAACTTAGTTACAAAAAGACTAATACAGCTGGCTTGTTTTGTTTTTTAAAGCACATCCACAAAAACTGTATTTATTTTTCACTACCTTTTTAAAATAAACAGCTTCATATCTGGGATTTGAGGTGCTGTGGCCTTGAGAAATTCTTTTTTTTTTTTTTAAACCCTTCCCTGCTGCCTTAGAATCAGTGCTAAGTATTGGTTTTAAGGCAGAAGAGTGGCAGGGGCTAGGCAGTGGGGGTTAAGTGACTTGCCCAGGGTCACACAGTGAGGAAATATCTTGAGGTCTTTTGAACTCAGGACTCCCATCTCTAGGCTTGGCTCTCCGTCCACTGAGCCACCTAGCTGCCTCCTCCTTGAGAAACTCTAAAACAAATCAGTCTTTGATTCCAGAACATACAGATTTGTGTCTGTCAACGTGAGAGATGACCATGGATCTTGCCAAATTTAATTAAACCCTTGGAAAACAGATGGAAATAAATATCCAGGACTTTCAATTCAGTGCAAAAGGTGTTAATATTCCTGAAGTTCTGCCAAGCCACGCGTTGACGATTTTTAACTTGGGCTACTTATCAGAGCACTTATGACAAACCTTCACTAAAAGCAACTGGAAAGCTTCCGTTTTTCCTGTCACTGGACCAATTACACTTTGAAGGAAAAAAAAACTGCCAAAAGACTCAACAGTACTGTGAATATGGAGTTAAGTTATTAGTTTTATTTTCTTCACTTATAGCAGGCTTGGTTTCCCTGGACATACACACGTACACTTAATCCTGTTGAGTTCAAAGTACTTAAGATTAGAGAAGGGACTTTGAGAAGCATTTGGAATACATCGAATTTTCCAAGTCTGGGAGTCAGCTTTCCATTGCTTTGTATTTCATTTCCTGTAAGCCATGGATATAAGGACACCCTCGTTTTTGCTTTGAAGAGCTACAGTGCTGTCCTACTTGGTCTTGGGAATATTAATGTATTCACTCCAGCCAACCAAGTTACCGCTAAGTAGGGCTCCAGTTTAGAGCTTAAAGAAAATTTTTAACTTGAAAGCCCAGCTATAGGCAGGAGTTTTAATTTTTGATCATTCATAAAAAATAAAAAACATGGTCCATCCTGGTGCTACCCTGCCTCGGACAGCTAATGCTGACCACCAACCAGCAGCAGAATCCTACATGTACGGCTGGGAAGTGTGCAGGAATCTAGACATGCCTGTGAACGATCATTTTATTTTTTAAAACTGTGCCAATCTCATTTAAACCGTCACTACGATAAAATTGTCCTGTGTGGTGTCAACCGGTCCAGATCATTCTCTCTCTGTCTTGGGTTGGCAAGGAGACTGGAAGAGACTCCTGTTTTGTATTCAAAATAATCATTCAGAGCTGGGTTTCCAATTCAGTCTAATTTTTAGAGAATGAGGTCTTTATCCGCTGATTTTTTTTTTTAATAACTAAAAAGCAACTAGTCATGGCGGAGCACATAGCGGACACTGGTAGTGTGGAGGTTAGTGTTCTGGATCTCTTCCATTGGGGGGAGTTTTGAACTGCAGCAGGGCAAAAGCCTGGCACCAATATGGTGCGCCACGAGGCTGCCCGAGGACAAGGACAGGCCCACTGGCAGGGACCAAGACTAAAACCAAGTCTTTGCTGTTCCCAGTTCAGTGTTCTTTCTAAAGACCATAGGACCAGGGCAGCTGGGTGGCTCCGTGGATTGAAAGCCTAGAGATAGGAGGTCCTGGGTTCAAATCTGACCTCAGACACTTCCCAGCTGTGTGACCCTGGGCAAGTCACTTGACCCCCATTGCCCACCCTTACCACTCTTCTGTCTTGGAGACAATACACAGTACTGATTCTAAGGCAGAAGGTAAGGGTTTAAAAAAACAAAAGGACCCACAAGAATATCTTATTATTCTAAAATGTCAACAAATCTCATCAATAGCCAGGAAAAATTAGATCAGGAGCAGAATAGCTATGACACCCATTTCAGCGTCATCTGCTATATTCAGTGTATTGCTCTATAATTATTTTGTCATTCTCTAGGCTGCAATCTTGGGTGCATTATACCTCTTTTAAAGGTTTTTAAATTGAATTTTTAATTATAGGCCAGAAAGTATTTAAGACACAGCAAGATGCCTATGTTCATTGTCCTGAACGTGCAGAGCACGGCCATGTCCGTCCCGTTTCAGACGTCTTTTCTCAGCCCTGGTTGTCCTGACAGGAAGACGCTGACCCGTGACTGCCCTCTGCCGAGTTTGTTCAACAGAAATGGCTTCTGCTGTTCCCTTACCATTGCATTCTGGAACGTCACGCTATTTCTCTTTAAAAGGGCAAAGCAAAAGTAATTGTTTGTACTCATGTGTCCAGAATTCCTTTGTGTTCTTTGTACTTAAAAGAAAGTCCCAGTAAAGTCCGGACGGCTCGTCGTCTTTGGTGCAGAATTGTGCTCGTCTTGAGAGTTCGCCGTGTCTGGATGGTGCTCTGGTGGACAGCCTAATCCTCTGGGCAGCAGAGAAGGAACTTGGGCCCCTCGTATGATGGTTTGGGTTCTAGAATTTAGACCTTTGCCGCTTGGCTTCCATCAGTCGGTCTGGGGAGGAAGCTCAGGGGTTAGACATGGCCACGGTCAGTGTGAGGGGCGGCAGCCCAGTGCCACGGAGCGCTTTAACGTTCAGGAGCGGAAACGGTCCTGTTTCTGCTTTGTGCCCTTCCCAGGCACGTTTTCTCTAGCAGGTAGGGATGGAGCTCTCGTTTACTTGTCACGAAGTTTCCCCTCGTGGCGGAAGGATCAAGTCTTTTCCTAAATTAGCTGTGTTCCAGTCTAGCTGTTTCACGTCCTCGAAATAGCCGGTTAGTACTGTCTGAATGGAGGATTATAGTCCTTAAAGCAGGTACGGTGTAAAGCAGATCATTTCAAGTATTCTCCATAATTAATCCAGTATAAAATACTCAGCTTGATCTGGAGTAATTTTCCTGGAAAAATAGCACTTATGGTAGTACTCTCCAAACTAGGAAAAATTATTTTATCTCAATGGATAAAATCTATTATTGGCTATTACTTTACAAAGGAATTCTTTTCTTATAAGTAAAAATTCACTACAAGGTTGGCAGGATCACTAAATTTGAAAGTTGGACAAAAACTCACCATCCAGTCTAACTCACCCCCCCCCCAAATCCCTATTTTAATATCCAATAAGTGGTCATCCCAGGAGAACCAAAGACCTCCAGGGAGGTACCACAATCTCACCAAGCAGCCCATCCCATTCTTGGACAGCTGTCCCTGGGAGGAAGTTTTTCCTGACGGCAAGGCTCCATTTGTTTCTTTTCAACCGCTACGCGTTGCTCCTGGTGTGGAGCTTTGGAGCCAACAAAACAGATCCCTCCTCCACTTGATAACCTCTCAATGCTTGAAGGCAGCTCCTATGGCCCTTCTAAGTGTCTTTCTAAGCTAAACATGCCCAGTTCTTTCAACTGATCCTTTGAAATAGCAAAGCTCAGTGCTAGAATCTGAAGCTCTGGGATTAGGCATGACCCTAGGGCAGCAAGTCCTTTTTCACTCTCTCCCAGGATCTCAGCTCCTCTCTGCCCATCTGCCTCCATTTTGGGAAGAACAGGCCAGAAATAAGACTCCCTGGTGGGAGAAAAGGTGAGGCAAGTTTTTGAAGCCTTAGAAAATCTTGTGGAAGTTAAAACATCCTAAGCCGAGCGCCATTATTGTCTCCCGTTCGTGACTGTGATCCTACAGCCGTGAAATGAATTCCCCTCCCTGTGCTGAATTAGACTCTCCAGGTCTACTTCTGGGTCTAGAAAGTAATCATTACATTAATATTCGAACTCCACAAGCTTCCGTTGTACAGGGACAACCAAAAGCTGTGACTTGCCATCTGGAAGTGATTTCTGAAGGCTCCCACGGTAGAGCGTCGAAGGCACGAGGATTGGAATCGGCAAGAACCGGCTGCCAGCCCCACTGCAGACCTCTTTGGCACTAAACAAGTCACTCCTTCCAAGCCCAAGTTTCCTTATTAGCAAAATTAGGAGATGGACCTTGAGAGCCTCCGAAGTCCCCTCCAGCTCTAGATTCTTAAGTCTGTGATGATAGTCAGTTCATAGAGTTGTACATTTAGACTTAGAATGGACCCCAGTGACCAAGTGGTCGTAGAGCTAGAGCCGGAACAGACCTTCTAGACCAGGGGTCAGCAACGTATGGCTCTTTCTTCAGGAGCCATAAAGTCTATTTTTTTTCAGGCGCTGTTACAGGAGCGGCACTGTGAGCGCTGGACAGCTCTCACGAAATTACATTTTAAAAAATGTGGCGTTTATGGCTCTCATGGCCAAAAAGGTTGCTGACCCCTGCTCTAGACCATCCAAACCAATGTCCTCATTTTACAGATGAAGAAACTGAGGCCTAGAAGACACATGACCTATTCAAAGTCACTCAGGCAGCAAATGGTTTATATTCTGTGAATTTATTTTGTCTAAACCATTATTTAAGGGCAGCTAGGTGACTCAGTGGATAGAGGGCCAGGCTTGGAAAGGGGAGATCTTGGGTTCAAATCTGGCTCCTTCCTAGCTACGTGACCCTGAGCAAGTCACTTTACCCCAAATGCCTAGCCTTTGCTGCCTTAGAACTGAAACTCAGTATTGATTCTAAGACAGTAAGAGTTTCATTTTTAAATGTTACTGAGACACTGTGGGAGCCAAGATAGGCTACCACCAATTTGCTCAGAATTAATCTGAAAATCGTTCTTAAAGTCTCAGCATCCATCGAGGCAGGATCTTTAAAACTAGCTGTTGCTCTTCTTGTAGGAACAGTGAAGGCTAACCCCAAGCCCATAGGCATGTGAGAAGTTCTAGGAAGCGCAGTCAGGAAGAGAAGTTCACATTGAGGAAGACGCGCCGTTCAGGCTAAAGATTCGGGGCTCCGATCGGCTGCTGACTTAGCCAGGCTCCCCGCCTCCGCACAGTGGAAACGCCAGACACATTGAGTTTAGCTTAGATGTTTTCCTCTCTTGTAGGATTTGGACTCTTTTCGGCTTTCTAAAATGCCTGAGTTGCTGTTGGGATCTGCCTGGGGCAGGTTAGAGGGGGAGAAGGAAGCGTGTCGCCTCTCGGCTAATGATACCGTTCGGAGAGCCTGTGATAGCAGCTCCTTCCTCATCCCTGACAGATCAGAACACAAAGCCATCTCATCCTGTGCTTTTGGGGCGAGGCATCGACGCTTCTTTTAGCTAGGAGGGAAAGGCATCATGGGAGGAAGAACTGGTTCATTTTTAATTGCTAAAAGGCATATGTGGTCCTTTTTCCCCACAAGAAATACCATGTCACTGAATTTCAAGTGGCCTTCTGCAGAACTCATTCTCGAGCAGACTTAAGCAGGCAATCAGGAAATCGTGGAAACAGAATGGCAGACGGGTTTAACTGGGCCGCCATCTTAAAAGCCCTTGGTTCCTTCCTTTCTCTCTGCCCTTTCTCCCCAGTCTGTATTGCTGCAGTTCTTTCTGGGAAGCGACCTTGCCCACGTCCTCCCTCGCCACGCTGGTGTACTCGGCGCACAGCACCGACAGGTGTTGGGTCAGCTTTACCATGCCCACGATCAACGCGCCGCCCAGCAGCGTCAGCGACGGCCAGAACACGCAGTGGAAGACCACCATTTGGTCATCCTTCCTTATCAGGACCACGTCCTCCGGCTTGCTGTCCGGGCTGTAGAAGCAGGAGAAAGGGGTCCCGTTTTTGTGATCAAAGAATTCCTTGATGTCCAGAGCGCTGTTGAGTAGATCGTTCCTATCCCGATGGCACTTTGGTGTGTAGAAGCACTAGGAAGGGGCAGGGAGGGAGGGAGAGAGAGAGAGACACGGTCACGGGGAATGCCACGGCGTGAGATGGCGGGTCTGAGACGCATCTGAGACCCCTTTAACCTAGACGTGACCTTGGTCTCGTGCCCGTGGGATAGTGTGAGCAGGAGCAGGGGGCTGGGACAAGGTCCAAAGGATGAAGCGGTAGTTTTGTTGGCTCTCAAATTGGGAAATGAGAAAACTCGTGGGGTTTTGGAGGTTAGAGATCGCCTGGTATTGAGAACTATTGTTTTTGCCTGCCTTCCTTCAGTCATAGGATTCCCACCGGACTTTTGTGTCCTGTCTCTCCTTTGTGTCATCTTACCTTTCTAGTTTAAATTGTCCACTTATCAGGTTATAGGTGTTGTGCCCTTGTGTCCAGCAACTAAAATACTGAGATCAGAAATATCTCCCAAGGGTGCCAAATTGTGTTTTTGCCCTGACTCGTTGGATGAGGAGGAGAGGACTGGGGGTGTGGAAGATGGGGGCGAGAGGGCAGAAGAGAGACAGTGTCAAGTTTCTGGTCCTGAGCAGCAATTCAGGAAGACAGCTTTAGGTAAGACCTTGGCCCTGACAGCTGGTGCTTTTTTCTTTTTTTTTTTTAATATCTGAAGTTCATATAAATAGCTTAGAGGGACATTACTGGAGTCAGAGGGCCAGGGTTCAAATCCTGACTCTCATCTGTATGTTCCTGGGCTAATCTCTCAATTCCTCTGATCCTCGGTATTCTCACTTCCAAAATGAAAGGATCAGAGTAGATCAGAGGTTCTTATCCAAGAATCTGTGAACTTTTTAAAACTATATTTTCATAACTGTCTATTACTAAAATTTGTTTTTTTTTGTAATTCTACATATTCTGTGCACTTAAAAAATTACTCTGATATGAAGTCCAGAGGCTTCACCAGATTGCCAAAGGGGTGCACAACATGAGTAATGGTGGAAAAAGTTCTGGCCAGGATTCTTGGAGATCCCTTCCAGATATATACATCCTCTTGTTCTTCCTCACTTTCAGATTTTGACTTTTTTCCTCCAAAGGCTCTTTGATCATTTTAACTTGCTTTCATTTCCGTTTGATGAGGAAGAATACACAATGACTTCCCAAAGTCCCCTAAGAGTAAACTGGACCCTGAACCCATGGAAGAGGAAAAGCTGTGCCCCTGATCCACAAAAGGCTGCCAGCAACCTTAACCCTTTAAATATGTCATCATCAGTCCATATATTACCTCTGGGTTTATCTGAACAGCTTCTTCATTATAGTGCAGAAAAGCCTTCTGGCCAGAATGGGAGAGGTTCACAGACACCTGGAGGCAGGGGTACTTTCCCTGGCCCCGGCAGTCCACCCCGCAGGTGAATGAACAGTCCAGCCAATCATCCTTCAAACGCGTGTCCATGATGGTACAGTTTGCCTCTTCTCGCTGTGTGCTTGAATTAAAAAAGATTAGTGAGGGGCAGCTGGGTAGCTCAGTGGAGTGAGAGTCAGGCCTAGAGACGGGAGGTCCTAGGTTCAAATCTGGCCTCAGCCACTTCCCAGCTGTGTGACCCTGGGCAAGTCCCTTAACCCCCATTGCCCACCCTTACCAATCTTCCACCTATGAGAATACACCGAAGTACAAGGGTTTTAAAAAAAAAAAAAAAGATTAGTGATTCACATCTCCTTGAAAGCAAAGTTCTGGCAGGTCAGCATTTGAGATACAATCAAATAAAGTTTGGCAGGCTGCCTTCCTCTTCATCAACATTGATGGGGAAGAGTTAAGTTACAGGGTCACCATCCGAGTCCTGTGGATCCTAACTTGTGCCTGGCCTCTAAGGCTGGGGTCGGCAACCTTTTTGGCCGTGAGAGCCATAAATGCCACATTTTTTAAAATGTAATTTCGTGAGAGCCGTACAGCGCTCACAGTGCCGATCCTGTAACAGCGCCTGAAAAAAAATGGACTTTATGGCTCCTGCAGAAAGAGCCATATCTGGCCCTCAAAAGAGTCAGATATGGCTCGAGAGCCATATGTTGCCGACCCCTGCTCTAAGGCTTGATTATCTTAAGCACATCAACAAGAGGTTCATTTCTCACCCCCCCCCCAAAAAAAAACCCAAGTAGCTATTGTGTAAATAGAAATTAGCTCTATCCCATTAATAGTCAAAAATCTACCCAACCCGGGCGTGCTAATGATGTCACTCCCACCTCCCTTAGTGGGGAGGGGAGAGAGTGACCCACACGTGACAATAAGTAACAAATCAAGAATAAGGGACTGCCCTTTGGGCAGTCCAAATCAATGTAGAAACTGCCATTTGTCCATTTGAATTAGAGGTGGACCACAGGAAGTGATGAAAGACACATTCTCTTTAAGTAAGTTAGTGAACTTCCTGTGGAGTGAGTTGGCGTCTGGAACTGGAAGAAGAAGCATCTCCTGAGACCACAGACAGATTACACTCTGTATTGTCACGTGGGTAAGTTAGGCTGGCTTCCTTGGCCTAGCTGGGCCAATTCTAAACTCTGCCTATCCGGCTGTTGGGCCTTGCGGCTTACAGCTTCATTTATTTAGTCTTCTAACCTCCCTCTTCTCTTTATCACTACTCACCTTCCTGATTGTAAATAAACTCCTCAACCCGATGCTGACTTGGGTCTGATTTAATTACGGAATCAACCTGAATTGTTGATTCCTGGCGGCCACATAATTTTAATATATAAATATAATAACTAAATTTTATTTCTTACACTATGAGCCAATTTGATTCAACAAGAATTTATTAAGTATCTACTATGTGCGAGGCACTATGCTGAGCACTTGGGATGGGTCCAGAGTTGTGATTTCCTCTTTGTAGGTCGCGCCCTGTTCAGAAATTTCCTCTATTGATGCTGGACAGCAACTATTCTGGAACTTTTCATCTGAGTCATTTGGAAAACTAAGTAGTTCCGTGACTTGCCAGGTTCCAATAGCTGGAATGTGTAAGAAACTCATAGTACAGCTTTCTCCCTCCAGGACCCACATCCCCCAAGCCACACTACGGCTTGGGATTCAGGAGTATAAAGACAAAACATCCCTGCCCTCCTGCAGCTTCCTTTCTATCCATCAACCCAGGTGATGGATGACCTTTGGCTCTGCAATGAAGAGGGAAAGATTGCTCTCTTACAGAATACGTCATCTGAATTTACCAAGCCGTGCAGAATGTTGGGTATCAAGCACCAGGCAAGGGGTGAGCCACGTCTTCACTGAATCATCACCAAAGGTTAAGGCTGGAAAGGACTTCGGAGATCACTCAGTCAAGTAATGACAATCAGTGACATTTCAGAACTGCTTCAAGGTTTGTGAAGACTTGTAGGGATAATCTCATCTGAGCTTTATGCTTTGAAAACTGCCTGGTAGCCTAGGATTTGGAATCCAGAGAGACGTAGCCTCTCTGTATGCTTACAGTTCTGTCATGAAAATCTTGCCCGTATGAATCTTTGCTCCAGTTTCAATGGATGTAGAAATATTCTATTTGAATTAGACTCCCATTCAATGTAAGTGGCAAAGAATCATAATAGGTGGGTGGGTTGGTTCGTTTTTTTACAAACAGGCTTAAAGCGCATCTCACCAACTCATTAAAACAATTATTAACTGCCTTATTTCATAGTGTTTAATAAAGAGGGGCTCCTCTTGAAAAGCTTCCAGATCTCTGAGCTGGCAGGCAAACTTGAGTTAAGTGCAGTTGTTTTTAAAGAGAAATAAACCAAATTCAAGAGACAGACCAAAAGGAAGGATTGGATGAGAGAGCTGAGAAGCAATGATAAAAATGTGGAAAGAGACTCCCTCAACCAGGGGTCGGCAACCTTTTTGGCCGTGAGAGCCATAAACGCCACATTTTTTAAAATGTAATTTCGTGAGAGCCGTGCAGTGCTCACAGTGTGGTTCCTGTAACAGCGTCTGAAAAAAAATGGACTTTATGGCTCCTGCAGAAAGAGCCCTATCTGGCCCTCAAAAGAGCCCTGGTCTAGACGCATCTAAGGCTTAGCAAGCTGAGCAAGGTCATACGTGCAAAGAATTAGCAGGGCAAAGACAGCAACTGAAAGGGGAAATTAATGATGAGAAGCTGAAATGAGGACTAAGGAACAATAGGTAGCACAGTGAATAGAGAGCCAGGTCTGGACTCAGGAGGTCCTGGGTTCAAATGTGGCCTCAGAGACTTCCTAGCAGCGTGATCCTGGGCAAGTCACTTAACCCCAATTGCCTAGCCCTTACTACTCATAAAAGTGATATTAAGGGAGAAGGTAAAGGTTTAAAAAAAAAAAAAATGAAAGCTGAGCTTCCTCAGAGAAGGGAGAAATCTGACTGGGTCACTGGTCCCTGTCAGCACCTCGCAACAAATGAGTCAGACTAAAACCGTCAGTTGTCATCACTTACTCAAGGAATGAGGGAACTTCCTTCACCTCTCAGAAAGAAAAGCCTGCTCTTTCTGTGCCTGTCCAAAAGTAACAAACACTATAACATACTTTGGTCATTTATTTGCCTAAACATTTCCCATGTTTTGATTTTGTCTTAAAGATTAAGAGAGAATGAGAGAGCCGGAGACGCAGCTAGGACCTGATTATCTGAATCCCCTGAAGCAGTTGCCTCTATTTGAATCTATTCTATATGAAATTATAATTAAAGAAGTACGGTTATTTGCTCTAGCCTAATGGAAATATTCAGGGCAAGTTTGAAAGATGTCAGCACCAGGAGATTTGTTTATTTTCACTGATAAGGACTTGACTGTCTATATAAAAAGTCAAACTTCTATCTGAATGTTAGGAATTTTCCAGACTAGGGGCTCTGAGCTATTATTATTGTATAAATAAATTTTCATCTAATATAAACTCCATAAAACAGCAAAGAAAGGAGACAGATAGAATTAAGGGCCGTTATGTTATCCCTAGGCTACAAATGAACTGGTTCTTGTAACAAACTAGGTTTAATTAAATCTCCCCTTCCTAAAAAACAAAAAAAATCAAGAAGATGGGAATTTGTAAGGTCAAAAGTACCCTCTACTGCATCACTCACAAGTGTTATAGAATTTATATCCCTATTTTATAATCAGGAAATTGAGTCTTGGAAAGGTTTAGTGACTTGCCTACAGTCACAACAACTGCTCAGCATCAGAAGTGATAAAAATGTCATTTAGATTAGATGATCTCAAAATGCCTTTATGCTCTGAATCTATGTCATCATATACTCCTAGAAGAAATATTTATTTTGCTCCCATTTGTCTGCTTTTGTTTTTGTAATTTTATAATGATTTAAAAATACTCAATTACCACTTTAATCATCTGAATTTCACATTCAATTATGTGTGAACTTATGGGGCCTATTAATGGGCCTGTTTTCAAGTAATCAAATAGCATTCATGGGCATAATAGCAGTAATTGGTATAATAATTCAGTAACTGTGGAGAGAGGGATGATCACCAAATTCATCCCCCCAGGTCCAGAGTGCCAGCAAGAAGATCTTTAGCATCCATTATCTCCACAATATCTCATGCAATGTCAAAGTGACTACTAGTTCTTTGTTGGACAGAGTATTACTTCACTCCAGTAAAATCCAGGGGATGGAGTTACCGAAACACCACCTCTAGGAAGCATCACGTCAAGAGAAAAGGTATGCAATGCCATTGCACTGTCACCAAAGAGAATTGGGCTCCTCTAGGATATTGTGTGGGATCTGAGGTATATTTAACTCCTTGTTCAATGGTAAATGCCTCCCTGACTCACAGCGAACCATCTTAGGACAGTGACTTGTCAGGACTCCTACCAAAGAAGCTCTTTAAAGACCTTTTCCTCCGTAATGAGCTTTTCTGCCTTTACTATTTTAGACCATTTTATTGTCTAATTTTTATTGTCTATTTTATTGTCTAAACTAGTGAGTCCCAAAGTGGGTGCCACCGCCCCCTGGTGGGCACTGCAGCAATCCAGGGGGAGCAGTGATGGCCACAGGTGCATTTGGAGGTGGTGAATAACTGTAAGGGGGCAGTGATAGTATGTGACAGGGGGCGATAAGTAATATTTTTTCTGGAAAAGGGGCGGTAGGCCAAAAAAGTTTGGGAACCACTGGTCTAAACTTTATTTGAGAGGGGCCCTGAGAAGCTCAGGAACTCAAAGATAACTTTCACACCAATATCTGCCATCCCTAAACAAGTGAGGGGTGAGCGCCGCAGTCTCTTTCTTTCATTCATTGTGGGATCTTGGGTGGATGGTTTTCCTTCACTAGATTTGTTTCCTTCCCTCTAAAAATGTTTTTGTGGGATGTACTGGATCATGTCAGAGCCCCCTCCCAAAGCTAGCCTTCTTTGATTCTAGACCACTGAAAAATGTGCATGACTTGGAAGTCATGCCATCTTCCATGAGCACAGATTAATGAGCAAATGTTAGCCCTGGAGCTGATGGTGAAAGGGACCTCAGGTGTATGACACCCTGAAAAATGAGGGGGTGAAAGAGCAGCACAATAGCTTTCCATAGCAGGGGATAGCATAGCCTCAAGAATTCAAATCCTATACATGTAAAACCCAGTGGAATTGCTCACCAGCTCTGGAAAGAGGGAGAGAGGAGGAGAGGGAAAGAACATGAATCATTAACCATGGTAAAAAAATATTCTAAATTAATTAACTAAATAAAAAATGAAAAAAAATTCAAATTCTACTTCAGATTCTGACTGACTGACTGTGGGTCAATCACTTAACCTTCCTCGGCTTAAGTTTCCTCCTATGCAATGTAAATTTGGGATAAAAATAAAAGCACCTTCTGGGAACAGCCAGTGCTCAGTGGATAGAAAGCCAGGCCTAGAGATGAGAGGTCTTGGGTTCAAATCTGATCTCAAACACTTCCCAGCTGTATAACCCTGAACAAGTCATTTAAGCCCCATTGCCCAGCCCTTACCTCTCTTCTGCCTTGGAACCAATACACAGTATGGATGCTAAGACAGAAGTGAAGGGTTTTGAACAGAAAAGACCTCTTTGGACACCAGACCCTTCTTCATATAGCCAAGAATAGCATTCACACTCCTGACTGCCCAGACCACGAGCAGCAGTGCCCCAAATTAGCACCCCTTTGGCTGTTTGTTTCTTACCTGAGCATGAAAGGTTTTAGAATAGTGACTCCGAGTAAAAAAAACATCAGAACAGAAAAACCCATCATCACAAAGCCCAGGAGGATGGCTCGATCTTCTCCCGCACTGGAGGGGGGCTTTCTCGGGACATCAGTGATGGAACCTCCATCGACACGGTCTTTCTTTTTCCACCTCTCTGAAGTAGAGCAACCTGACCTTGGAAAAGATGGATTTTAGACATTATTTTTTAAATTCTCATCATGATCTTGTATTGGTATAAAAATTTACAAGCTCCCCAAAAGAAGAGAAACATTCTTGTTTGTAGTCATTCCTCAGAGAAGACTATAAATGAAAAGAAAGTGAATCCACTTTAATTCAGACTAATGGAAGGCAGGGTGGGAAGACTGGTCTAAATTAATAAAAAGTCTCAATCATGGAATTTTTTAAAAAATCAATATAATCTGGTTCCTTTCAAGGAATAAACTCATCTAATTGTTCAATGTGCTACAGAGAAAGGTTGACTATGGAGTCAGAAGACTAGTTAAATCCCAGTTCTGCCATTTTTTACCTGGGTGACCTTTCCCAGCTACTAGCATGTTCCTCACCCTCATCCATCACTCTGCATCTGTTTTGTAAACACCCACATACAAGAGTATCCAGTCTAGACGTCCCTGCCTCACTCCCAATTTCCTTTTGCCTATTTAGTAAATGTTATCTCCAGTACCAACCATTGGATTAGGCACACAGTAGGCACTTCATAAATATATATTGATGAACTGATTTTGTACATGCCAACATATGTAAATGCCTCATCTAACCCCTTCCAACTAGACTACAAGCTTCTTTTTTTTTTTAACCCTTACCTTCTGCCTTAGAATCAATACTATGTATTGGTTCCAAGGCAGAAGAGTTGTTAAGGGCTAGAGACAATGGAAGTTAAGTGACTTGCCCAGGGTAACACAGCTAGAAAGTGTCTGAGGCCAGATTTGAACTTATAACCTGTCTCTGGGCCCAGATCTCTATCCACTGAGCCATCTAGCTGTACCCCTCCTACCCCCCCCACACACACACACACAAACTCATTTTCTAAAAGACTACTTTCTTGAAATCTGATTTTGGGAGGAATTGTAGAATTTATGAGGGCTATCAATACATTTCAGTGATATTTAAGTGTCAGCAGACCAAGGGATTGGGGAAGAACAAGGTCTTTCCACTGCCTCTAAATTTCACAGGATCATGATGTTACAGCTGGAAAGTCCAGACCTTAGAGGTCATCTAAGCCAACCCTCTCATTTTAACCAATGCTCAGAGTTCCTCAAGATCATCTTGGGCACTTGGGCATGCCAGGCAGCAAGCACCAACAGTAGGATTTGAACTCTGATCCTTTGAATCAAGGCAATGATCTTCCCACTGTGCCATGCTACCTCTGACATCACAGAATTGCAGCTTAAAAGGACTTCAGAGGTCATCTAGCCCAATGGTTCCCAAACTATTTTGGCCTACCGCCCCCTTTCCAGAAAAAATATTATTTAG
Source organism: Gracilinanus agilis (assembly GCF_016433145.1). NCBI lineage: Eukaryota > Metazoa > Chordata > Mammalia > Didelphimorphia > Didelphidae > Gracilinanus > Gracilinanus agilis. The sequence goes on from NC_058132.1 coordinate 678,955,144, forward strand.
CCCCCTGGAAATTAATTTTTTTAATTTTTAATAGCAATTAATAGGAAAGATAAATGCACCTGTGACCATCACTGCCCCACCCCTGGATCACTGCAGCACCCACCAGGGGGCAGTGGCACCCACTTTGGGAATAACTGGCGCCTAACCCCCTCTTTTTTATAATTGATGAAACAGAAGCCCAAGGAGAGGATATGATTTGCCCAAGATCACACAGGTAGGAAGCTGCAGAAGAAGGATGTGAAACCAGATCCTCTCCCTCTCCAGGACTCCCTCCCAAGTGCCCTTTAACAACATCACATGCCCTTTAGGTATACCTTTCCTGTGCTTTAGGCAAAGCCTCCACCTGCAAATCAACAGAAGCTATTAGGCTCGAATATTTACAGAGAATAGATTTCAGGTGCCTCCCTACTGTGCCCCACTTCACCATCTCTTTTTCCTCTAATGTATTCCCTCGAGTATTCACTTTCCTCTTCCCTTGGCAGGACACTCTGGCCTCTGGGAACACAGGCAACCCCCCAGAAAGCCCAAGAGTCTGCCTACGAAAGCCCTGATTCCGAAGTTGGCAGGACCCATGGCAAACTATTTACCACAGAGCAGGGAGTTAGTTTGAGATCTTAAAGATCCCTTGTTTCTCTGTCTTGATCCTCCCCCGCTGGGGCAGAAGGAGGAAAAGAGAAGAAAACGAAATTCAAACATTTATGCTGTGTGAACAGCTCTGAGAAGAGAATTACTGAGGGGTGCCGTGAAGTTCTGGACTTGAGTCCCAAATCTGTAACCAAGTAGGTGACCAGGAACAAGTCATTTGCCCTCCCTGATTCTTCAGTGACGTCTGGGTGGTTTTTACACTATTCCCCTCACAGGGCTATTATGAGGAAAATGCCTCATATATTTTAAAGTGCTTTGTAATCCTTAGCACACGATAAGTACTTAATAAGGTCCAATTAACAGACTGATTGAGGAGAAAATGAGGTTTGGGTATAAACCTTAGATCTTCAATGCAAGCATCTTTTGTCAAGATGCACTACATGCTCAGAAGGTGATTTCTGGTACTGTGGACAGCTCCGGAATTATGCCAAAACCTTCCAGTGGGTATTCTTGAAGATTCAGGGTGCATTATGGGAGGAATCCTCTCCTAATAAGGTCCTGCTGGGATTATTAGCATTTTTTTCATGGTCTATCCTGGCCCCAGCATGAGTTAATAGCAAGGGATGCCTTTGCTCATCAGTTGGGAAGTTGTTAGACCATGTTCCCCTTTCTAAAATGTTCACCTACAAGCCTTTTAAGGACCGGTCAGATCTCGAGCTCCCCGGCTCTTCAAGAAGGGAGTTCATAACATTTGCTGTTTTGCAACCACTTCTCATTAGAGAACTGCGGAGCACATTTTAAATGTCATGGGGGAGCTCCAGCAAGATCATTGCATAAAGACGATCACTTGCTCTCGGGCAGCACTAAGATGAAATAGGGGAGGGATATTTTTCTGTCCTTTTGGCAGATCCCTTCCCCCAGTTGCTAGTGCCACCCGTTAATCACTCTGTGTTTTGACCTAATCATTATTCTGAAATTTGAATAGACCCACATGTAGACATGTGGTCTCCCCTGGATAGAGTGTAAACTCCAACAAGACAGGGACTATTTTTCTCTCCTCTTTCTAATCCCCAACGTGTCTAATACATCCTAGGTACTTAATAAATTGATTGATTGAAAAAATGTCAAAAGAATCCTTTGAGGGGCAGCTGGGTAGCTCAGTGGATTGAGAGCCAGGCCTAGAGATAGGAGGTCCTGGGTTCAAATGTGACCTCAGACACTTCCTGACTGTGTGACCTTGGGCAAGTCACTTGACCCCCATTGCCCACCCTAACCACTTTTCTGCGTTGGAAACAATATGCAATATTGATTCCAAGATGGAGGGCGAGGGTTTAAAAAAAAAGAATCCTTTGTTTTTGGTTCTCTCCAAGCTTCCCTACTCTTGCTTGTGGAGATGTAACTGAGAATTCTGGCAGAAACTGGGGAAGATAAAGGGAGAGGGAGACATGAGATACACTCCAAGGTCAGCTTGTGTCACTGTGACCACTGATCTACCCTTGTTGGGAAAGGCAAGTTCATGGAGAAGCAAGTGAGGATGATGGAACTCCTGAAAGAGAAGGTAATGCTCAGGCCAAATGAGAGGGGAGGGAGCACTTCCTATCTCCAAGTGAGATGGGGTGAGAAGACAAAGTGATGCCTTTCCTCAGCAGTCCTCCACTAGCCTCACAATGCCCAAAATGACTGCCAGGAGAAAGAAAAGCAGTGCCTTCACCCCCACCAGGTCACCCTCCCAGATTACAGCTTTGATTGTCCCACTAGGTTATATCTCTGCTTATCTGATGAATTGGAACCCAGAACCTCAGTCATCATGGGATTATCAGAGCTAGAAAAGACCTAGAGGTCATCTGGTTAAACCACACCCTTTTACAGATAGGAAAACAAAGCTTAAGTCACTTGCCAAAGGTAGCAGGTAGCAGAACTGAGGGTTGGACTCAGGTCCTGTGACTCCAATTCCCCATTTCCCCCCACCCCACCACATTGCCTCTGAAAGGAGAATTGATATGGAATATAAGGAAGCATGTCTATAAGGGATTCCATGACAAAGAGGCAAATTGGTTTGTGTTTTCCAGTACAGACCCAAGTCCCAGATGTGATTATTGGTACATTTCTAACCACAAATTTCACAGAATTGCAAAATCTGAGAGTGGGAAGTGACCAATCTATACTCAGAAAGGATTTCCATTATCATAGACCTGACAAGTGATGGATTTAATCCAAGTAAGGAGAGTGCCAGAAAACTTTTTTTCAGTTGTTGTTGTTCAGTCATGGCCAACGCTTTGTGATCCCAGTTGGGATTTTCTTAGCAAGATCCTGTAGTGGTCTACCATTTCCTTTTCCAGCTCCTCTTACAGATGAGGAAACTAAGATAAACAAGGTTTAGTGGCTTGTCTAGGGCCCCACAGCTAGTGTCTGAGACTCAATTTGAATTCAGGAAGATGAGTCTTCTTGACTCCAGCCTTGCCCTCTGTCCACCGTGCCATCGAGCTCTCATATAGTGCCATCTAACTTCCTTATCTTAACTGAGTCCTTCAAAGTGCAAGTGGCCTCTCCTTGAACCCTGAAGCTTGTTATTATTTGGCAGAATAAGAACAAGAATAGCAGTTGCCTCTGCCTTTATTCCTCTCAGGGTTTTGCTTCAGACTCTCTTTAGTCTTATGAAGGTTCAGACCTTCCCTGAAATGTGACCATTTCTTCAGTGGGTTCCCCGTGGGAATGGAGAACTTCTGAACAGTTGGTTTGCTGAATCAATAATATTTCCTTTTAATTGTTTCTAAGGCATCAGAGACTTTCACTAGTCTTCATTTCCGTTCAGCTATTTTTTTAGTCTAAAAAGAAATTATTAAACAAAATCTCTCTCTGGAAAATGCAGTACAATTCATCACATCAAATGGGAAAACTATGGTGGGGTAATTCATCATTTTAAGAGTGAGAATAAGCAAGCACTTGCTTTGGGGGCAAACTTACAACTAATTATACTGTGAGCAGTCATCAGAGTTGGGGAGTAGAACAACATGCCTGTTTTCTGCCTGATTTTCTTTTAAACCCTTACCTTTAGTCTTGGAGTCAATACTGTGTATTGGCTCCAAGGCAGAAGAGTGGTAAGGGCTAGGCAATGGGGGTCAAGTGACTTGCCCAGGGTCACACAGCTAGGAAGTATCTGAGGCCAAATTTGAACCCAGGACTTCCCATCTCTAGGCCTGGCTCTCAATCCACTGAGCCACCCAGCTGCCACCCTGATTTTTTAAACTTCTAATTTAAGGACAGTTTAGAAGCATAGTGGACAGAGAGCTAAGCCTGGGACACTGGAGGACCTAGGTTCAAATCTGACCTCAGACACTTCCTAATTGTGTGACCCTGGGCAAGTCACTTAATCCCAATTGCCCAACCCATACTGTTCCTCTGCCTTGAAACTAATACTGAGTATCAGTTCTAAGGCAAAAGGTAAGAATGAAAAAACAAAATGCAACCTCCTAAAGTCAATGTGTTCACAAACTCTGTTTCCCTGACATGTAGCAATAAGGGTCACCTATTTTCAAGAAATAATGTTTCCTGAGATTTGTTTTTATTCCTTCCCCTATTCTGCCTCTGGCTCCTGCTTTCTCTATCATTTCCCCTAATTTCTTTCTCCCTTGCACCCTCCTCCCCCTTGACTGTGCTTTCATTTTTCTGGTCTCCTGTGTATCCATTTATGTATTTAAAGGATAAAGTTAGTAATATTGAAGAGGTAATTAAAAGCTTTAGTATCTTAATCCTTACTTTCTCTCTGCTGGTCACAAGAGTGGCAAGGTCCTAGAAAAGCTCTGCCTCTAACACTGCCTACATGCATAACCCTGGATAGATCACTGAACTTTTATGAGCCTCAGTTTCCTTATCTGTAAAATGAGGATAACTACATACCTCACAGAATTGTCAGGAGGATCAAATGAATCGATGTAGGCAAAGTGTTTCATCAGTCTAAATGTGTCTACCTAAATAATATTATCTATTAGACATTCCCTATTCAAGTCTTCTCATTTTACACCTAAAAATACTGAGGCTCTGAAAGGTTTTAACTGGCCTATGGTCATATGGTTAGTAAATGGGAGACCTAGAATTTGAATTCAGATGGTCTGTGTTCAAATCCAGTGTTCTTCCAATATGTGATCTGATTCCTAGCTCCTTCTTTGGTTCTAACACATTAATAAAATTTACAGGACTTAGTCAGCATTGGAGAACCTTTAATGAGTTCAAGTGCCCAGAGGACAAATTCAAGCTGTCTTTGAGCCCCTGGATTATAGGAGAGAGCTGAGGGAGAAAGTGCTTGCCTTGAGTGGCTGGACAGGGAGGTGAGGCATGCAAAAAATTGTCCTCAGGAGCTGGGAAAAGGGGGAATGGAGCAGCTCCCTGAGTGCCGACTCTGCATGTGTGCCACATCTTCACCAACACTGGCTTAGGTTCTCTTTCAGGTGATCTAAGTATCAAAATGTTACATCTCGCTAGCTAAGCTTGTATATATTGAATGCCTCCTGCCTACGATCTTTCTTTGCTGCTACCCTCCCCATTTGTCTTCTCCTTTTTTTTAATCCCTTACCAATCAGCACTAGGTATGGACTCTAAAAAAGAACAGTAAGGGCTAGGCATTTGGGGTTAAGTGAATTGGTCTGGGTCACACAGCTAGGAAGTATTTAAGACCAAATTTTAACCCAGGACCTCCAGTCTCCAGAACTGGCTCTCTATCCACTGTGCTTCCTAGCTGTCCCTCTGTCCCCTTTCCGCATAATCAAACCAAGAGAGTACAAAATGCAGAGAGTTTTGTCTCAAGGTTCTTAGCATACAGTGAAAGAAGCCTTAGCTCAGCTGAATTCAACAACCATTTTAAGGACCTATTGTTTGCCAGAGACAGGGGATCCAGAGGCATAATGGAATAGCCCTTGTCCTCAGGAATCTTACACTCTACTGAGGAAAATAAGATCTAGGTGGATAAATAAATACCAATTCATAGCATATGTAAAAGGTCAATCAACACACACTTAGTAAATCTGTCCAAAACATTGTGTTAAGCCCCAGAAACCGACAGACAAAATGAAATTGTCCCTGCCCCGAGGGTCTTTCCAGGGGAAGGGAAGGCTGTTATTCACTGGGGGCAAACAACTTATATGTAGATTAAAACTTAGAGAAATTACCCAAAGCAAATTCAAGAGAATTTCTCTAGCTCCAGGTTCTGTAGTCCGACCCCACCATGGAATGCCATCAGAGTGATGGTTTTCCTCTTCCCTATCTGCTTCTTCCCCACCAAAGAAAGCCTAGAACATCCTTCAGTGACAAAAATGGAAGCAAATCCAGTGAGTTCTTCCCATCCTGCTCAGTCCTCCTTCCGTTATCTGGCCTTCTGCATCTGAGAAGAACCTGGTGTCGCTTACCTTACTTGGCGCCTTCGGCTGCCCTGCAGTGTGATCTGAACTGGGACGTTGAACGGCTGCATGAGGCCGGGGGCTGGGCAAAATGGCCTCCCTGCACTTGAGTCATGGCCTCAAAGGGAGCAGAGCAGAGGGAAGTTTAAGCCCAAACGGAAGTGCAGTCCCTGAGGAAGCCAGCAGCAGCAGTCTCCAGAGCAGTCAGGAGAGGAGCCTACCGCCTCTCCCTGTCCTATCCTGTGCTGCTGTTTGGGGATTCCTGGCATCCTTGACAGTGGTGACCGTCCTCCCTGGCCCTCGGGATGCCACGGGGCCCTGGTTCCTTCCAATTGGCCGTTTTTAAAGATTCTCAAGGAGAGAAGGGCCCGCCTTCTAGACATAAAGCTTCTAACCAATTATTATCTAATTAAAAGCTGCTTCTATCACCTGTGTTGCTCCTCCAGCAACCTGATGCATCACCATGGAAACCTAAACTCCTGTGGAAAGTTAGGAGACCACAAGGGACCACTTTGTAATCAGTGACGAATATTTTCAGCTCAAGGAGAAGGGAAAAAGGGACATGCCACTCTCACCAGATTAATCTGTTGCTGTAAATTCTCTGAAATTGAGCCTGACTGGGACTAATCTAAGTGAATCAAATATTCTGGCTAATTCCTAGCTGTGTGACCCTGGGCAAGTCACTTGACCCCCATTGCCTAGCCCTTATTGCTCTTCTGCCTTGGAACCAATACACAGTATTGATTCTAAGACAGAAGGTAAGGATTTAAAAAAATATTCTGCTTAAACACTTACCATGGTTTATCACTTTTCAGAAATTTAAAATAAAATAAAATTATATCGAATACAGTTTAGAAGGCACTTCTGAGACTGACAGTGCCTCAGAATCACCAAAAATTTAAGAGCTTGGGGCAGCTAGGGGATAGAGAGCCAGGTCCGGAAACTGGAGATCCTGGGTTCAAATCTGATCTCAGACACTGTAGTTGTGTGACCCTAGGCAAGTCACTTAGCTCCAATTGCAGAGCCTTTACCACTGTTCTGCCTTGGAACCAATAACTTGCATCTAATCCAAGACAGGAGATAAGAGTTTTTTTAAAATGTAAGAGCATACTAGAGTCAAATTAGCCCATACAAAAATTCTTTGCAAATCTTAAAGTGCTATAAAAGTACTAGTCGCTGATGTCATGTGCTAAAAAGAAAAGGGAAAGTCATGGTCCCTACCCTTAAGGAGTTTACATTCTTTTTTTTTAATTTTTTAAATTTTGAATATTTTCCCATAGTTACATGTTTCATGTTCTTCCCCTCTCCCCTAAACCCTTCTAACACCCCTTAACCAACACACAATTCCACTGGTTTTTACATGTGTCATTGATTAAGACCTAATTCCATATTATCGATAGTTGGACTAGAGTTATCATTTTGTTTCTACATCCCCAGTAATATCCCCATCAGCCCATGTGTTCAAGCAGTTGTTTTCCTTCTGTGTTTCTGCTCCCACAGTTCTTCCTCTGAGTGTGGCTAGTTTTCTTTCTCATAAGTCCCTCAGCCTTGCTCTGTATTCTTGCATTGCTGCTAGTAGAGAAGTCCGTTATGTTCAATTGTACCACAGTGTATCAGTCTCTGTGTACAATGTTCTCCTGGATCTGCTCCTTTCACTCTGCATCAATTCCTGGAGATCATTCCAGTTCAAATGGAATTTCTCCAGTTCTTTATTCCTTTGAGCACAATAGTATTCCATCACCAACAGATACCACAATTTGTTCAGCCATTCCCCAATTGAAGGACGTACCCTCCTTTTCCAGTTCTTTGCCACCACAAAAAGCACAGCTATAAATATTTTCGTACAAGTCTGTTTATCTATGATCTCTTTGGGGTACAAACCCAGCAATGGTATGGCTGGATCAAAGGGCAGGCATTCTTTTATAGCCCTTTGAGTATAGTTCCAAATTGCCAGCCAGAATGGTTGGATCAGTTCACAACTCCACCAGCAATGCATTAATGTCCCAATTTTGCCACATTTCCTCCAACATTCATTACTCTCCCCTGCTGTCATTTTAGCCAATCTGCTATGTGTGAGGTGGTACCTCAGAGTTGTTTTCATTTGCATTTCTCTAATTATTAGAGATTTAGAACACTTTCTTGTGTGCTTATTGATAGTTTTGATTTCTTTATCTGAGAATTGCTTATTCATGTCCCTTGCCCATTTATCAATTGGGAGATGGCTTGATTTTTTTGTACAATTGATTTAGCTCCTTGTATATTTGAGTAATTAGACCTTTATCTGATTTTTTTGTTACAAAGATTTTTTCCCAATTTGTTGTTTCCCTTCTGATTTTGGTAGCATTGGTTTTGTCTGTACAAAAACTTTTTAGTTTAATATAGTCAAAATTATTTATTTTACATTTTGTGATTTTTTTCTAACTCTTGCTTGGTTTTAAAATCTTTCCCTTCCCATAGATCTGACAAGTATACAATTCTGTGAGGAGCTTACATTCTAATAAGGGAGACAACATGAAAATAACTTTGGACAAACAAGGGATGGATGGTATAGATGGTATATAGAGTCTTTAACAGGGTCTAGTTTAAGTCCCAAATGCCTCTGTCACCATCTCTCTTCTTGAAGATGCAGAGGAGCTTGCTGCAGGGGAAGTAGTGATGACTGGTGGTGCATGCATAGACATTCTGTAACTGGTTTTGCTGGCTAACCACTGGTGATGTGGGATGTTCTCTGATTGGCTTCAGAAGCTTTCAAAAGGTTCAGGTCAGTTTCAGTCCACCCTATTTATCTCAGTGCTCTTGGGGGATCTAGGTGACTCCATCATTCATAGTATCAGAAGAGAAAGCATCCTCTCTCTAAGGGGAGAAGTCTTAGAGCCTATTGCCACTCTTCCCTCAGACCCTGGGTCCTGGGAAAGGGTCTTGGTCCTTGATCTTTGCATTCCATTAAAGGTGGAGGTAGGGGAACCCCCAATTTTATAAGCTTTGAAAGGTCAGGAAAGTAAGCTATAAGAATCTGGGAGCAGGAGGCCAAGTCAGGTTCTGAAGCTAGCCCAGCATTGAATGCCCCAAAGAGTAGAAGACTCAGACCAGTGGAAGCTAGGAAAGGTCTCATTCAATAGACATCCTGAATTATCATGGGAACTTGGTGAATCCAGGGTCCTAAAGTACTTCAGAAATGTTCCTTGCTCTGCCTTATAAGTAAATGTCCTTTTGTAAAAGCTTATCAATATTAAGTGGTTAAAAAAAAGGAATTGGGGAGCACGGTACTGGCCCTTAACAATGAGTTGAACATAGCTAGTGGAGGTTCAAGATGGTGGCATTGGAGAGGAGATACCCTGAAATCATTCAGACTACACTAGGACCCTGAGAGACAAATGAAGCTTGCTTGGTTCTACAAGAATGAGCTGGGGGTAGGGGGTAGCTGGTAGCTAGGTGGCTCAGCAGACAGAGAGTGAGGCCTGGAGATGGGAGGTCCTAGGTTCAAATTTGGCCCCATACATTTCCTAATTATATGATCCTGGGCAAGTCACTTAACCTCAATTGCCAAGCCCCGTGTTGGCAAACCTATGGCATGCATGCCAGAGGGGGCTGCACCCTTTCCCTTCTTAACATGCACCTGAGGACATTTCTTATAACTCCTGCCTCTCTGCCCAGCAGCCCAATGGGGGCACTTTTTCCCTTCCCTGTCTGGAGTAAAGTGGGGGGCTCACAAGCCCACAATGGAGAGGAGGAGGAGAGCAGCCCCCTCTGACATGTGTCCAATAGGTTCACCAACACAGCTATACACTGACAAGTAAATACAAAGTTATTTCAAGAAAGAGAGAGTAACAGCTGGGGGGCATTCATCAGATAAAACCACTTTTGTCGAATGTTTGATGTTGTTGAATAAAACCATATATTAGCTTTATGAAAGCTTCAAAAGCATATTTCCTTGTAAATTGACATTTGTTTGGTACATTTTGCCCCCCATCCCATTAGGATTCTAGTCTTTTCCCCACTTTTATGCCCTGAAAATTCACATTATAGATTATAGATCAGAATACACTATTTTAAATGAATGAAACTTAAAATAAAACATATAGTGTTAAGACTCTAGGAAGGAGTATCACCCATTACTCCTAGTGAGGTATGAAATCATGTCTTCACCAACCCTACTATGCATAGTGCCTACAAGCACAACCCCAGCCCATACTGGGCTTGTGGCTAGTCCCTCAGTATTTTTAGTCTAAAAAGGCAAAGGAAATAAATATTTTTAAATTAAAAAAAAATAAAAAGGCAAAGGAGAGGGGCAGGTAGGTGGTTCAATAAATAGAGCACCAGATCTAGAGACTGGAGGTGATGGGTTCAAATCTGACCTCAGATACTTCTTAACTATGTGACCCTGGGCAAGTCACTTAACCTCAATTGCCTACTTTCTGTAGTGGAACCAATATTTAGTATCAATTATACAGAATGTAAGAGTTTTGTGAGGGGGTTTTTTAAGTCTGAAGAGAAAAACCCAACTCTTGAACTGCCACATTAAACCTTATATTACCTCAATTCATTTCTCCAATCATTTGTAATCACCTATTTTAAGTCAAGGACTATTGAGGCACTAGGGATATAAAGACAGAAACACAATAGTCCCTGCAAGCAAGTGGCTCCAAGAATAGAGCACTGGACCTGGAGTCAGAAGCACCTGAGTTCAAATCAGACTTCAGATACTTGCTGGCTGGATGACCCTGAGCAAGTCATTTAACCTTTGCCTCAGTTTCCTTGTTTGCAGAATAGAGCGATAATAAAAGAGAAAAATCCCTCCTGGAGTTGTTGTGAGGATCAAATGACATAATATTTGTAAAGTGCTTAGCCCAATGCCTGACACAAAGTAAGTGCTATATAGATGCTAGCTGGCTGACTGACAATTGGCTCTGACCCTTATTACCTGTATGATCATGGTCTAGTGATGTTAGGACTGGTCTCTAGTCTCTAGGACTTAATTTCTTCTTCTGTGAGATCCTGGGGTCATAGATCCAAGACCACAGAGGCCATCTAGTCCAAACCCTTCACTTTCCTGAGAGTTGATAAGAGAGATGTTGAATGAGATGGTTGTTACGTGACTTGCTCATGTTCAGCCAGGGAATGAGCATCATGATCGAGATCTGAACCCAGGTCCTCTAACTTGAGAATCAGTAGTCTTCCATGGTGTTGTACCACTGCTTCCTTACAGTGAAGTGGTTCTAACTGGGAATGAGTTAGCTCTTCTCAGCAATGCAATGCTCTCAGACAATTCTGAAGGATTGATAGTGAAAAAGGATATCTGCCTCCAGGGGCAGCTAGGTGGCACAGTGGATAGAGCTCTATGATAAAGTCAGGAGGACTTGGATTCAAATCTGACCTCAGACACTCAGCAAATCACTTGACCCTGCTTACCCACCCTGGCCTTTCTTTCTTAGAGTTATTACTAGGAAGAAAATGAGAGAGAGAAAGAGAGGGAGAGAAGAGAGAAAGGGAGGAGAGGGAGGGCGAAAGGAAGAAAAAAGGAAAAGAAAAGGAAAATGCTATCTACTTCCAGAGAAAGAACTAATAGAGCTTGAAGGAAGATTAAAGCATGATTTTTTAAACTTATTATTAGAATTCTGTATCTATGATTAAGCTCTGTGAATATGAATACTGATATTATATATGAATATTCATAGCAAAGTGGTACCCAGGGAGAAAGTCCTGGGGCTGGCTTTGGGAAACCCTGAGGTCAAATCCAACCTCAGACACAAGCTGTGTGACTCTGAATGAGTCATTTCATTGTCTTCCTGCCTCAGTTTCCTCAAATAGTAAGTGGGAATGAGAATCATACTCAGAGAAGGGCTGTTGTGAGAATCCAATGAGATATTATAAAGTCCTTAGCATAGAGCCTGGCATAAAGTAAGTGCATAAAAATGAGTATTCCTTTTGTCTTTCTCCTTACAGGATTCCCCCAATGATTGATGCTTTCTCCCATTTTGAAATTACTTTATATATACTCTAGTTACTCAGATGCCACGCTGCCCATTCACCCACTCCGAGCCGTAAGCTCCTTTATATCCCCAATGCCTAATGATTACGGTGAGAGGGATTTCATTGGTTTAGAGGACTCTCTGATGAGGAAATTCTCTCTACCAGTGACAACTGATGGCACAGTATTAGAGGAACACTGAGAAGTTAAGGGACCTGTCCAAGGTCACACAGGCATTATGTATTCAGAAGCTTAGTCCATAGTAGGAGCAATTTCTGGATTTTAGAGACCTCCTGGGGAGAGAACCCCATCCGCCAATGCAGATTGGCGCCTGTTCTGCAACTTATAATGTTAAGAAGTTTCTGAGACACAGCAGAGAGGTTAAAATGTCCAAAGTCACACAGTCAGTAATATGTCAGAGACTGTACTTGAACCCATAGCATCCTACCTCCAAGGCCAACATTTTATCCTCTACACCATGCTGACTCCCCTAATTAATCCTCTAACTCCATCTTTACCCTGATTTCCACTCATGCAAAATTGGGTAAATCCAATTTAAATCGTAGGATTGTGGGCAAGATTAATTAGTGCCTGTAAAATGCTCTGAGGCCTCCAGATGAAAAGTACTTTACTTGCAAAGCATTGTGGGCAGATGTGCTGTTCTCCCAAAATTTCAGGAGTCAGCAGGCATGTTCTTCAGAGTTTGCCAGATGGTTTTTTCCCCAAGGTAGTAAAGAACCTCTCCCTCCCTTTCCCTGGGACTGAAGACTACACATGCTCCTTTTTCATTCAATTCCAGCTACTTCTGCCCTAGCACTGGGAAGAAGGGGCTGGTTGTGAAATCCCTCCGTGTTCCGGAGTGCCAGTTCTCCTCAGGGTAGCTTTTCAGACTGACAGCTGAGTCATTTAGAACGACTTACTTTAAAAGGCTGAAGATTCCTGGAGAGAGGGAGGGGGCGTGTATATGTGCAGGAGAGTAAGAGAAGCGCTAACTGCTCAGTCATCCTGGCACAGTCTCTAATTTGGGGCCATCTGCCTTTGCTTCAGCAAACAATTGAAGCTGTCATAGGCACCTCCTGATCAGGAGCATCCGTACTCTTTGTAGGTAAGAGATGAGCAGACAACAGAGGGAGATATTCTGTGTGCCACAAATGTATAGATTCCTAAAAACACTCTCTTCTTTTCTCTTTAAAAAAACAAAATAAAACCTTACTGTCTGTCATAGAATCGATAGCAACTATTGGTTCCACAGCAGGAGAGGGGTAAAGGTAAGGCAGTTGGGGTCAAGTGACTTGCCCAGGGTCACACCTAGGAGGTGTATGAGGCCAGATTTGAACCCTGGAACCTCCTCTCTCCAGACCTGACTCTCTATTCACCAAACCACCTGGCTGCCCCCCACTCTTCTCTTTTTACTTTGTAAGGGAAAAGGAAGAAAAAAGAATAAGCATTTCTTAAACACCTTCTATATGCCAGGCCCTGTGCTAAGTCCTTTACAAATATTATTTCATTTGATATGAACAACAACCCTGAGAGGTAGGTGATATTATGATCCTCATTTTATAGTTGAGGAAACTAAGACAAGCAGAGGTGAAGTGACTTGTCCCGAGTCACACACCTAGAAAGTATCTGAGCCTGGATTTGAACTCAGGTCTTCCTGAATCCAAGCCCATCACTCTGTCTGCTGTGCCATCTAGCTGTCTTTGTTATCTTAACTCATGTGTCTGGAAACTATCTCTTCTAAGGCATAGAAACCTGGATTTCTAATGAAGTATCCTAATGCCTAAACTAACAGGATCATTCTGGAGCTCAGTTTTTCTTTCACTCAACAGTGGAGAAAAGTTAGTGTTTTGCAGCCATTTTAAAACTTTTCTCATGGGGGATAGCTCACTGAAGAGAGAAGGTAAGGGAGATACTTGGAAATGAAAATCATATAAAATGAAAGATAGCAATACTTTTTAAGAGGGGGGGAAATAACAGGCATTCAAAATCAGATCTTCAGGCAACTAGATAGCACACTGGATAAAGCACTAGACTTGGAGACAGGAAGGCCTGGGTTTAAATATGGCCTCTGACACTTCCTGGCTATATGACCCTGGGTAAGTCACTTAACCCCTATTGTCTAGCCCTTACCACTCTTCTGCCTTAGAACCAATACTTAGTATTAGTTCTAGGTTCTAAGACAGAAGGTAAGGGTGCTTTGTTTTTTTAAAGAAAGAAAGAAAAGTTCTAAGTTTGTCCCAACTCTCCTGCTTACTAGCTGTGTGACCTTGGGCAAGTCATTAACCTCTCTGAGATTCAATCTCCTCTTGCACAAAAATAGAGCTAGATAAATAATACTACCTATAGCAGTTGGACCACACAAGAAAATGTGTAGAAAGGCACATCGTCAACATGAAGAATTGCATGGACATTGGCCACTGTTACCATGAATAATCCCCCAAATGTATTCATGTTTAATGGGGTTGTTTTGTTGATTTCTTTATAATTAAATATTTTTCCGGTGTTTCTCATATGTTCCTGAGAGACCTTAGAGTGTATATTTGGTAGAAGCAATTTAATCTCTGGAAGCTCTGGAAACAGAGAAGAGTTATGCATAAAATTACCAAGAAAATGGAATAATTCTGATTTATGCTTTGGATCTCCTATTTGCTTGTAGAACAAAGGAGACACTTACACACACACACACACACACACACACACACACACACACATTCCTTGCATGATAACACATAAGCTCACTGCAAACCAATGAGAAATTCAAGAAAGGTTCATTGACAATACCATCACTGAACCTCAACCATGGGATAGACATCATTCCAACCTGTGCTGGGATGCCAGTTTCCCAGGGAATAAGTTACCATATGTAAAGAGCTTTGTAGCTCTATGTAAAGGCTGGCTATCGTCATCAGCATCATTTTATATACATCATCAGTGTTGCTTCCAGGAGAATCATAATGCTGGAAAATGGGAGTACCATGGACAGAGTCTGGAGCATTCATAGATATTCTGTGCCTGGGCTTGGTCTGTTAACCAGGGATGTTCAGCAGCCTCTTTCATTGGTTACAACTCAAGTTTCTGCTTAAGGACTTCTAGGGAGGGGAAGCCAATCACTTCTTGAGGCAACCCCTTCTCCTTTGGGCTAACTCTAGTTGTTGGGAAGCTTCTTTCTTTTTTTTTTTTAAATTTTTATTTATTTATTTAAAAATGTTTTGCCATGTTTACATGATTCATTTTCTTCCCTTCCCCTCTTTCCTTCCCCCTCCTGGAGCCAACAAGCAATTCCACTGGGTTGTATAAATATTATCACTTGATATCTATTTCCATATTATTCATTTTTACTATAGAACAATTTTTAAAGCCTAAACCCCAAATCACATCCCCATATATACATGTGATAAGTGATGTCATATGTTTTTCTTTTGCATTTATACTCTCACAGTTCTTTCTCTCAATGTGGATAGCATTCATTCTCATAAGTCCCTCAGGAATGTCCCAGCTTATTGCATTGCTACTGGGAGTAAAGTTGATTACATTGGATAGTTCCACAATGTTTCACTTTCTGTCTTTTGGTTCTGCTCATTTCACTCTGCATCAGTTCATGGAGGTTATCTAGGAAGCTTCTTTCTGACAGCAAGCCTAACTGTGCCCTTTTTTGTGGCTTTTGTCCATTCCTGCTAGATCTGCTCTCTAGCAGGACCAATCCAATCTTCCTTCCACATATTAGTCTTCCAGACCGCTCCCCCCCCCCCCCAGACAGTCTTCTTATCTCTCTGAATCTCTCCTCCAGGTTATACTTCCTTCAACTGGGGCAGCTAGTTAACTCAGTGAATAGAACATCAGACCTAGAGAAAGGTGGTCCTGGATTCAAATCTAGTCTTATATACTTCTTGCCTGTGTGACCCTGGGCAAATCACTTTAACCTTGATTGCCTAGTCCTTCTTAGAATTAATATTGTCAGAATAATTTATGTAATAAATATAATACTTTTTAAATAATTTTTTAAATTATATAATTTTATAATACATTTTTAAAAGATACTAATTTTTTAAAAAAAGAAATATAATTGGGATATATTTAGCAAAATAAATAAAAATACAATAAGCCACAGATAATGCTAATATGTAGTTTTCTGAGTCAATTTTAGTCCACAGGGATCCTCATGTGTAGTTTAGTAGCCTTAATTTCTACTCGTATTTGACACCACTGGCCTAAAATGACCATTCCAGTTTCTACTTCAAGGCCTCTGCAAATTGGGAATTCACTTTCCAAAATGATCCATTTCACTTTTGGATATCTTTTTGCATAGAGGATCATGGGATTTAGAGTGGAAATATCTTTAGACTTTGGATTGGTTCATGTCCAACCTCCACTCTCTTTCTTCATGAGGAAACCAAATCCCAGAGAAGGGAAGGGACTTACCCAAAGTCTAGATCCTCTGGCTCCAAAGTCAGTGCTTTTTCTACTATACCAAGTTATCTCCATAATAATGTAACTCACTTATCTAAACCCCTTTAAGGTATATAAAGCATTTTGATCTGAATAACCATATGAGGTGCAAATTTGTAATTTCTACAAATGTTATGATCCTCATTGTCAGCTATCTTAGTGCCTCCTGTCTTTAAGGCCAGTCACTTTGGTTGTAAAGAATTCATATCCAGAGGCAGTAAGGTGTCACCGAATATAAAGAGCCAGATCTGGAGACAGAAGGTGCTGGGTTCAAATCTGCCTGAGATACTTCCTAGCTGTGTGACCATGGGTAAGTCATTTAACCCCATTGCCTAGTCCTTGCCATTCTTCAGCCTTGAATCTGATACTTATTATTGATTCTAAGACAGAAGATTAAGGTTTTTAAAAAATAATTCATATCCTTTCAAAGTTATTATATTTTTTCTTATGTTTTGCCATTTTTCCCCTCTAATATATTTTTAAGCTCCAAATCCATCACTCTTTTTCAGAGCTTCTCCTTTAAAAAGATTCTTCAACATGTGTAAAGCAGTGGAATTGCTTGTCAGCTCTAAGAGGGGGGAGGGGAAAAGGAAGTGAGAAAACATGAATTGTGTAACCATGGAAAAAATATTTTAAAATAAACAAATATTTAATATTTTTTTAAATACTCAGAGTATTTTGCTGGGGAAAAAAGAGATTCTTCACCATTCCATGCCTTGTTGTTTATCTTCTTTAATTCTGTATAGATAGTTCTGATTTCCAATGTAATTTCCATTCAGATATCTTCTTATACAGGTTTTATTTCTCTTTTGAGTCATTCTGAAGCCTCTTACTGATGTTCTGTGATCTCTGAGGAGCCCACAGAATTCTTTTTTTTTCATCAATGTATTTTGATTCATTTGCCTTCATCATGTAATGGTTACTCAGTGTGTTATGGCTTCTCTCGGAATTTTTACTCATTCTCCTTCTGTTTTTTATGAGTTGCTCGATTATTTCATATACTTGAGATCAAGGTTAATATCCAGCCTTTCTCTTGGAGCTGGTTTGCTTTTTTCAGTTGTTTTGTTTGTTTGTTTGTTTTGTTTTTCAGGGTTTTTTTCCCTTTGGATAATGAATGATTGGCCAATAAGCCTTCTTTATGAGCCTGAAGAGTGCATTGATGTACTGGGCTGATAAATTTCCCATTCAAAAGTGTTTGAGAACCTACTTCCAGAAAAATCAAAATGGCATATAATGGGAGTACCATGGAGAGAATCTGAAGCATTCATAGATATTCTGTGACTGAACCTGGTCTATTAACCATGTGATGTACAGCAGCCTTTTTCATTGGTTACAATTCTAAAGCAAGAACAAGGGGTGCCTTGGAAATGTCCTAATTGGCCTCTGACTCTCTATTCTTGGTTGCACCACTGCTCCTGGTTTGACTCCTTCCCTGAAAAACAATTCTACTAGGAGAGATCTGGTTCTTCTGAGGCCAATAAGTGACCCCATGAATATGAGCCTCAGTTCTTTTTTTTTTCCATGTAAGTGAAAAATAATCTGGAGACTTCAATCTTATGACTTTCAAAAAGTCAAGAAAGCCTGGGAATCCAGGAAGCCAATCCACAGTGGGTGCTAAAGCCAGCTCAGCACTGATGTCTTAAGGAGTGAGGAGCAACTTCCAAGACCAATCCTAGCAATAGCTGAGAGTGGGTCCCACTCAGCATTAAGGCTTCCTTTGTATTTGAACTTGGGAAAAGCCAAGAAACTGTGCTAAGCCTGAGTCTCCTCTCTCCAGGGGAAAGGACTGATCCCAGCTAGGTTTTTTCTCCCTAAGTCAATTTCCTCGTTTTTTTTTTTCAGGTTCTTAGTTGAAATGCTTTGCAAAACCCAACTACTCTATCATCTTGCCAATCACAGGCTCTATTTTCTTTTCCCAGAGAAGCCAACTAACGCTCATGGTTTCATGACTAGTAATTGTCAGAGTTGGGATTTGTGCCCTGATCTCCAAGGCCCCAAGTCCTATTCTCTCCTCCATTGTATCCCACTGTCTCTTCCAGCTGTACTTCCCCAAGATGAGTCAGAAGCCTTTCTCTAGTTAGAAACTTATTATTAGTGATTCAGCTTTCCTAAGAGTCAAGTAGTGACCTCAGCTGTGCTTAGAGGACAACTGAGAGTTGCCTAGCAACAGAGGAGCTGACAACAGGGGAATCTGGTTTATTTTATAGGGATGTCTATTGCATACACATTTCTGTAGAATCTCCTAAAAGAGAACAAAATGTTTCTGTTGGAAATTCATTCAAATGGCGAATTCTGTTGGAATTCTATTGTGAATTCATGAATGAAAGGATGACTAAGAAAAATGTGATTAAAAAGTGAGTTTGGATACAGACCAACCAACATGGCAAACTAATATCCAAGGGAAATGGGAATCTTCCTAAAATAGTGGTTAGTACTATCATATCCACATTCCCACACATCTTTATTGTGCCCTCGCACAGCCCTAGTCTAAACTTTAACAATAGCCCTTAAGCAGTATTTTTGTTTATGGTTTCAAAACTCCAAATCTCACAGTGTTTCAAAGGTTTACTTATAGAGCTCGGCGACTTCTAGAACATCTTGATTGATTCCTTTTTTCTGTTGTCAGTAGAGAGATGATGGACCATGGATGTAGAATGCTACATACACTGTCAGATACAGTCCATGGGTAGCTATGATATTTTGCTTGGCTTTTTCTTTTTTACAGTAGAGCAGTGATTCCCAAACTTTTTTGGTCTACTTCCCCCTTTCCAGAAAAAATATTACTTAGCCCCATAGAAATTAATTTTTTTTAAATTTTAATAGCAATTAATAGGAAAGATAAATGCACCAGTGGCCATCACTGCCTCTCCTGGATCCCTGCAGCACCCACCAGGGGGTGGTAGCGCCCACTTTGGGAATCACTGCAATAGAGGATCCTAAAGGAAAACAGATGGTATTGGGAAGTGATAGAGTTTTAAAACTATATATAAAATACATCATATATTATGCATAAGTATAATATGCTTATAGCTTATATATAACATCATACATAACATATAATAACATAAAATATACCTATGTGTATATATGCACACTTTTGAATATATCATGTCTATGTATACATTTTGAATACATATTAAAATTATTTAAATGCATATTAAAAATGTAAAGTATATCATGTATACATTATGTTTCCATAATATATTCCAAAGTGTGTACATGTGTATATTTTATAAATAGTTTAAAAACTCTATCATCTATGTACATCTATGTAGATATTTATACATACATATTGAAATAGGCTTTAAATGCCATGAAGGGATTCCTGCTGTGGCTATAGATTGAACAAGATGACCTCTAAAGAGAGATGTGATGGTCAGTGGGCAAATTCATCTCTTCTCAAATATCAAATCACATAATTTTATTTAGGAAACATTTCCTTTTTAGGACTTAGCCTGAGCCTTATAATAATTTTTTCCTATATTTGATGTCTCTGAATTTCCCCTGAGGTGCTGATGGAGTTGATTCTCCCTAGATCCTCCTTCTCAATCAGCCAAAAGATTTCCTGCATAAGAACTCAGGGTCCTTTGGTAACTGACACCAATATACCTCCCAAAATAGGGACAGAGGGACCCAGAAAGTGTTCTCCAGGACTCATGTGGATGGGGTTATGCCACCACTCCCTGTTATCTACTGGCTTTTGGATCTACCTTCCTCAAGTCTCTCTGCCTTCCAATCTACCCTATATCCAGTCACTTAAGTGATTTTTTGAAGCACAGACCCAACCATGTCATACTCAATAAATTCCATCAGCTTCCTCTCACTTCCTGGATCAAAAGAAACAAAAAAGGCTCTACAGGTTGATCTATCCCCCTACCTGAAGTATTACAATATTGCCCACTTTTTCTCCATTAAATCTATTAAAAATCAATACTAGAGGAAGGTTTTTTTTTACATAGATCAATGAGACTTTAAGATCTGACTCCACTGAAACAACAGACAAATAGACTCTACTACTATAGTATAGTATAGTATAGTTATATATATGTACATATTCTGCCCCAAGCCTGATCCCCCCTTACCCCTACTCAGTTATAAGCTCTTTGAGGGCTTGAATTAGTTTCACTTTTGTCTTTATATCTCCAGTGCCTAGCACAGTGATATGGATTTAGTAAATACTTAATGATTGGATGATGGAGATTTATTTAATAGGGACTAGTAAGCCCTTGAATTTTAAGGGAAATTTTTAATTAACTAACAAACAAATCCACTTTTTTGTCAGTTAAGCATGTGATTCTTTGCCAGTAACCCTAAAAATCATAAGATCCTAATTGTAGAGTAAAAGGGATGTTGGGGGGTGGGCAGAGAAAAGGAAAAGAAAAAAGAAAGGCAGAAAATCTATATCTAGATCCTCCTCTTCCCACCAGAAAATCACAGCCACCACATGCAGCTCCATCAACCAGAAAGGACCTGGAGAAGACACAGAAAGTGAGAAGGGAGATCCCTCAGAAGAATTGTATATCTTTAAGTCCTACTCACAACTTTTAGTCTCATTGATGTTTTCTTACTAAAGTTTCTGTCTGTTTGTGAACTCCCCCTGGGGGTTGCTAACTACATTCTAAATTCTCAGGGTCATGATGTTATTGTAACTTTTCAAGAGACAAATCAGTTTGGAATCAAGAAAATTCTTCCTGATTAAACCATAGAAAGCTGCCACCTCAATCTAGTCACATGATTGATTGGGCTTATTTTTCTGAAGCCTATTGCTTTGGTGGAATTTGAGTAGGTGAATTATTATGTCTTCCCCATTTCCAAAAGAAGAGATAGATGGATGGATGGATAGATAGACAGATAGACCAACAGATAGATATAGAAAAAGAGAGAGATGGATGGATGGATGGGTGGATAGGTAAATAGAGAGATTAATAAATAATTATGATACAGCTTATGGCCAGTAAAAAGGTTAAGGGATACCAGTTTCAAGTGACAGAGGACCTGTGATATTGGCAGTCATAATTCCCCAATTTTCTTTATTGACGAGTACCAGTATGGAAGTAGAAAGGTGAATAAATCTTCCCCTTTGTTTTTGTTTTTCCAAAAGTTCTTGAAGGATTTCTGTCATTTTACAGAAAAAGAAACTGAGATGAAATGGCTTGTCCAAGGCCTCATGCCAAGTAAGTAGCAGAGCCAGGACTTAAAGATAGGCTCTCTGAGCTTTAATTTGTTCCCTTTTCTTTGTACCATATTGTCCCACTCCCCATACTTTTCAAGGGCCAGAAATGAGATGGAATGAGACATGAGGAGTCAGACAAGGGTAGAAAAGATGGTCTGAATACTCTTTTACTCATAATGGTAGGCAAAGTGTTTCATACTCTGTTGTGCCAGATAGTAACTAATTAGCCCAGAGGCATCTAAATGGGACAGGTAGAGATATAATAATGTATTTTTATCTTAGATAAGGATTGGACTAGATGACTTCTGAGGCCTCTTCCATCCCTGTCTCTGTAGGTTGCTTGCCTCAATTTCCTCATCTGTAAAATGGGCATGATAATAGCATGTACCTGCAAGTTGTGAAGATAAAATGGATCTCTTTGTTTAGCATTTTGCTTTGTAAATGCATTCATATATAGCACTTTTAAGGTTTGTTTATAAAACACTTTACATGGAGGGTTCTCTTGGGCCCTACTTAGATAGAATTCCATCTTTAGCTAATAGAAATGGACTAAAATGAGTATACCCTGAGCTGCATAGACTCTTCCAGTCAGGCAACAGGATCCTGAAGGCAGACTGGAAAAAGTCCCAGAGGGTCTGCTACAATGTCAGCCATAACCAAAGGCAGGACTCATATTGCCAGATAAACACTGACAGAGACCATCTTGTGGATAGTCCAAAGATAGAATCATGCTAAATCCTTCCTAAGGGTTCTGGACAGAGCTAACATGCTTCAAGTCAGATGAGTTGGAGCATGGCTTGAGTACTGGAAGGTATCATTGATCACAGAGTCAGAGATGGAAGAGGGGCCCTTCAAGGTTAGCTAGTCCATAAACTTTATTACAGTGCAAAAATTTAAAGCATCTTTTGTTTTATAAATATGGAAGCCAAAGAGATGCCATGCTCTGGCCAAGGTCACTCAGTAAGAGAGCTGGAATTCAAATTCAAGTCCTCTGACCTCAAATCCAGGGCTCTTTCCACTCCATGCCTTTTCCATGGCCCCATCCTCTAGTGAATCTTTTCTCAGTTCCTGAGCGCTGCCAAATCTCCTGGCAGAACTGCCAGGTTTATACCCCAAAGAGATAATAAGGAAAAAAACTTGTACAAAAATATTTATAGCCATGCTCTTTGTGGTGGCAAAAAATTGGAAAATGAGGGAAGCCTACTGTTTGGGGAATGGCTGAACAAATTGTGGTATCTGCTGGTGATGGAATACTATTGTGCTATAAGGAATAATGAACTGGAGGAATTCCATGTGAACTGGAACAACCTCCAGAAATTGATGCAGAGTGAAAGGAGCAGAACCAGGAGAACATTGTACACAGAGATGGATACATCATGGCACAATCTAATGTATGAACTTCTCTACTAGCAGCAATGCAATGATCCACGACAATTCTGAGACTTATGAGAAAGAACACTATCCACATTCAGAGAAAGAGCTGTGAGAGTAGAAATACAGAAGAAAAACAACTGTTTGATCACATGGATCGATGGGGATATGATTGGGGATGTAGACTCTAAGCGAGCACCCTAATGCAATTATCAATAAAATGGAAATAGGTCTTGACCGATGACACATGTAAACCCAGTGGAATTACTCATTGGCTATGGAAGGGGGGTGGGAGGAAGGGAAAGAACATTAATCATGTAACCATGGAAAAATATTCTAAATTAATCAAATAAAAAATTCCAGTTCAAGAAAAAACAAATCTCCTGGTAGAGGACGTCCTCCACAGTGCCCAATGGTTCTGTCATCCACATTGGCGTCCTCCACAGAAGTCTGGAAACAGCTCACCCTTATTTAGGAGTTCAGGGAGGTGAGAAAGTTTTAGGCAGTCCATATCCTCTGGGTGACCTGGGAAAGCGCTGCCAACTGCTTCCTGAATTTCAAATTTGCTCCTGCCAACTTTGGACATAGCCAGTTCTTCATATCTGGGAGTCAACGTCCAGCAAACGTTGCTCTGGGGTCTCTGGAGCCCCCTTCTGGGGATCTGGCAGTACAGCAAGCAGCTCGAGGTTAGTTGACCACCTGAAGTGTATTTGGCCAGGTAGGCAATACTGGGTGACCACTGCATGGAGTTGGGAGGGGTGGGCTAGTGCAGTTTATGAAGGTGATTAGGTTCTCAGAGTGCTAGGAGCAAGAGGCTGGGGTCTGACTTGGGATCCCAGGGAGTTTGGGTTTATACAAGCTATATAATTACATATGATATGTAGTATGTTTATACCAAAGGTCAAATCAAATTAGGAATCTGAGGTTCATGGGAGCAAAGAAATTCATTGGACCCAAAGATGCCAGTTGTAGTGAAGCAGCTACATTATTGGGTGTCTGGAGGGTCCCAGATGGAACAGGGACCCAGTGGGATGCCACTTCCTCCTCCTCCCATCCAATCAGAGTGTGAGCTCTTTAAGAGCAGGGACTGTCTTCTTTTTATTATTTGTATCCCCAACCTTACCACAGTGATTGGTACATGGTAAGTGCTTAATAAATGCTTCCTCATTCAGACATGCATGGATTCATTTGGTAGCCTCCCAACTGGGCTTCCAGGTTCATCTTCCTCTCCCTTCAATCTAGCCTTCACATAGCTACCAAATTGATACACTAAAAGTACAGGTCAAGCCATGTCACTTCCCACCTCAAGAAGTTTCCATAGCTCTCTGTGGCCTCTAGGATAAAATACAAACTCCCCTGTGTGGCATTAAGTGGCCTCAACAATCAACAAACCCCAGCTTATCTTTCTACATTCACATTCTTTCCCTTCACACATGCAAACTCCATCTTTTCTGTCTCCACACCTTTGCACAAGTGGTCTGATCAAACTTTGAAGACCTTCTACTTCTCACCTTTACTTCCTCAAAGCCCTAATTCTCTTCAAGGCTCAGCTCAGGTCCTATCTCCTAGTAAATAAAACCTATCTTTATTTCCCCAGTTATCAGTGCCCTGATTTGCCCCCTGAAATTATTTTGTATTTACTTTGTCAATATTTTCTATTTATCTACCTGTGAATAAGTTGTTCCATTCAGGACACTGTAAGATTGTGAGTGTAATGGCTATTAGCTATTATGGCTGTTTATTCAAAAAGAAAAAGATGGGAAAAATGGCTTTTTTTTGTCTTTGACTATAGCATAGTATCTAACATAGTAAACCATTTCTTTTTAAATATTTTATTTTTTTCCAATTATACATAAAAACTTTTTTTTACATTTTTTTAAGATTTGGGGTTCCAAATTCTCCCTCTCCTCCCTTACAGAGAAAACAAGCAATTTGATATAGACCATACATGTACAGTCATGCAAAACATTTCTATATTAGCTATATTACATAAAAAAAAAACACAGAGCAAAAACAAAGACAAGAAAAATAACAAAAGTTTTAAAAGTGTTCTTTGATCTGCATTCAAACTCCATCAATTCTTTCGATGGAAGTGGGTAGCATTTTTCACTATAAATCCTTTGGAATTATCTTGGATTGTTGTATTGCTGAGAATAGATGAGTCATTCATAGTTGATTATTCAGTATTTCTTTTGCTATGTATAATGTTCTCCTGGTTCTGCTCACTTCACTTTGCATCAGTTCATATATGTCTTTCCAGATTTTTCTGAGAATATCCTGCTCATCATTTCTTATAGCACAATAGTTTTCCATCACAATTTTATATCATAGCTTGTTCAAGTATTTCCCAAATAATGGCATCCCCTAAATTGCTAACACACACACACACACACACACACACACACACACACACACACACACAAGCACACACAGCTGCTATAAATATTTTGGGACCCAAATATAGGTCCTTTTCTTTTTTCTTTGACCTATCAGGTTTACAGAACTAGTAATTGTATTGCTGGATCAAAGGGTATTATTCACAGTTATATAACCCTGTAGGCATAGTTTCAAATTGCTCCCCTGAATGGATTAATCAGATCATATCCACCAACAATGTATTAGTGTCCCTTTTTTTTCCATATCCCTTCTAACGTTTGTCATTTTCCTTTTCTGCCATACTAGTCAATTTGATAGGTGTAAGGTGGGACTTCAGAGTTGTTTTAATTTTCATTTCTCTAATCAATAATGATTTAGAATATTTTATATAACTATAGATAGCTTTGATTTCTATTTCTGAAAACTGCCTGTTCATATCCTTAGACCATTTGTTTTT
This sequence comes from Gracilinanus agilis, assembly GCF_016433145.1. Classification (NCBI taxonomy): domain Eukaryota; kingdom Metazoa; phylum Chordata; class Mammalia; order Didelphimorphia; family Didelphidae; genus Gracilinanus; species Gracilinanus agilis. The sequence goes on from NC_058132.1 coordinate 678,980,910, forward strand.
TCAATAAAATGTTTCATATTCCTCCTATTTTTTCATTCTCTTGATTTTGGTTTTATTGTTTTTTTTATGTCTTATGAAGTCATTAGCTTCTATTTGCCCAATTCTAATTTTTAAAGACTGAATTTCTTCCATAACCTTTTGATCCTCTTTTTCCATTTGATCCATTATACTTTTCATGGAACTTTTTCTTCATTTTTTGTGGGGGTTTTTTGTCTCTTTTTCCAATAAGCCAATTTTGTTTTTTATGAAACTGTTTTCTTCATTTGATTTTTGTGCTTCTTTTCTGGTTGACCAATTTTGCTTTTTAAGCTGGTATTTTTCTATTTGCACTAGTTTAATTTCTTTTTCTCCTTTTTCTTTGACCTGTCTTATTTGATTTTTGAATTCCTTTTTGAGTTCTTCTAGCACTTGAGACCAATTTCCATTTTTCTTTGAAGTTTTGCATGGGGTTGCTTGGATCTCATTGTCCCCTATTGATTCTGTCCTTTGCTCTTTGTCACCATAGAAATTTTCAAGGGTTAGGAGTTTCTTTTCTTGCTTGCTCATTTTCCTAGTCTTTTTTGCCCATGGACTGGGAATTCTGAACCCTTTTAATTCTGTCTCTTCTGCTGCTGACTTTCAAGGCTCTGCACTGTGAGCTATTTTGCCCTGGGACTAGGTCTTCACCATAGCAGTGTAGGCTTGAAAGGGCCTAGCCCTATGGACTTCCAGGCCTCACTGCAGGCTGGTGACAAGGCCTGGGATTTCAATGGATGGATCTAAGGTGTTCTTTTGTCGGTGTAGCCTAGCTCCTAGGATCCCAAAGTTAATCTATTCCAAGATTCAAAATCTGATGCAATAGGTGGGGGGTGGTTGGCCAGCATTCCTTTGTGTGTAGTTTTGCTTCTAATTCCCCCTTATGCAATGAAAATCAAATCTCTCTGCCTACCTTTCAATTTGTATTCAGTAGAAAAACCCCCTCACTCCATCTTGCTGTAGTTTTTGACTCCTGTCATTAAAAAACAAATTTTCTCATTGTTATAGATTCTTGTTGTCTCCCTCCCTTCTTACCTCCCCCCTCCCCAGGTTGACAAGCAATTCCACTGGGTAATTCGTGTGTGTGTGTGTGTGTGTGTGTGTGTGTGTGTGTGTATGTATATATTTACTCAAAATCTATTTCCATATTATTCACTTTTATAATAATCTTTTAAAACCAAAACCCCAAATCATATACCCATATAAACAAGTGATAAATCATATGTTTTCTTCTGGATTTTTACTCCCACATTTCTTTTTCTAGATATGGATATTATTCTTTCTCATAAGTCCCTCAGAATTGTCCTGGATTGCATTGCTTTTAGTAGCAATGACTCCTGTCTTTTTGAGGTGCTTTTTTAAAGATTGGTTTGGAAGGATTGCCAGAGCAATCTCAGTTTTTGCTGCTTTTAAGCCACCATCTTGGTTCCACCCCATCTTTGACCATTTATAAACAGTTTCTAAAGGCAGGCTGCATTGGATTTAACAGCAAGATTTGAAGATTTCATGGAGTAAGATTTGAAGGAAGAGTAGAGTAGGCAGAGAAGAAAATAACTCAGAATTTTGCTTCAATCACTAGTTCCTATGCCAACTGAGCAAAAGGAAGAAAACTTTCTTGAAGATATTTCCATCTTCATCATCAGTCATAGAAATTACCTCTTAGATGCCAGCTAGCCCAATTTTCTCATTTTACAGATGAGGAAATTAAGTCCCAGAGGAGAGGAAGTGACTTGCCCAAGTCACAGAGGTAGGCAGGATTTGAAGGGAAATATGTGGTTCTTGTGTCTTTTCCCATATACCACACTGTTCTTCTTCCTTCTGGCAGTGAAGATACTGCCCTGAAAAGTGTATCACAGTGAAAAGAAACAGTAGCTCCCATCACAATGTCCCCCTAATGACTAAGGAAAGAACAAAGTGAATAGAAAATCAAATTTGCCTCTAGGTCAATTATCAATCATCATTTCAGTCCTGGGATTGCCTTCCAATTCATGGGATGTTTAATCACCCACCTTCCATTAACAGATACTTCCTGAACCCTGGGAAACAGTTCTCCCTCTGAGCCTATCCTGTATCATGTTTATTTACAGAGTGCACACCACTGGCTCCCCAAGGATCTGTGGATAGTCATCAGGGCTGATAGAGCTGTCAGCCTCGTTAACTGATTCATCTGACTCATCAGAGCCAAAAGGGCTAGCTAGGACATATCACTTTACCAGGTTAAAGAACAGTAGTCCAAAACAAGCTCATGTCAGCCTCAGGAGAGCTGAGTCTCCAGGTGCCAGAGGCATAGATCCATTACTCAGCCCTGGAAAAACAAAACTTAGGTTTCCTAGTCCTGCCGACCCTTTTCAAAATCAGAGACAAGGATTCTTGCTGAGTGTCTTTAAAGATCTTTGAGGAGAAATTGAAAATAAGAAAATCATTGAACTAGCAAATAAGACAAGGAACTGGTTTATATGCAAAAAGCCAATAAAATAGATAAACCATAAGTCAGTTTGTTTTTTAAAAATAAAGAGAGTTAAGGAGAGCCTCCTCTCTCTCAGGAAGATTTGAATTTTTCCTTTTAATATCTTTCTAGTTTCTGGAAATTTTGACTTGACCAACATATGACTCCAAGTTAAAAAAACAAAACAAAACAAAACATTACTCTGGTTCAGAAGTTAGAGTGTGGCTTTCCATCTCTCTTTTTCTAAATTAAGAGGCCTGGCCAATGGGAGCCCCATCCTCAGAACCTCAGTATATACTCTGCTTCCTGCCAGCCATGGGAAAGAAGCTGAGGAACATGCTTCCAGAAAGATGTGTTGATATATAATGGAAAGGCCTTTCAGATTTGGAGTGCATATACAAGTATCCTGACTGTTGCCAGTCCTCTTGCCACATGAAGAAGAGAAATCTTTGGAATGGATTTTTAGGCCTGAGAAAACATTTAAGAAGTTCTGACTTGGGGCAGCTGGGTATCTCAGTGGATTGAGAGCCAGGCCTAGAGATGGGAGGTCCTAGGTTCAAATGTGACCTCAAATACTTCCTCGCTGTGTGACCCTGGACAAGTCACTTGACCCACATTACCTAGCCCTTACCTCTCTTCTGCCTTGGAGCCAATACACAGTATTGACTCCAAGACAGAAGGAAGGAGGAGGAGGAGGAGGAGGAGGA